>NC_056736.1:135059631-135179631 GCF_019279795.1 Protopterus annectens | reverse complement strand
GGTCTGACAAGGCTAGGGGGATGGAGGGCGGGATGCAAGAAAGAAGGCAAGAGAAGACAACTAACATGGAACATTATGGTAGGTACATAACTTCTTAATGTTAAGTTGTCAATCTCGCCTTCATTCTTGCTGGATGGGACCACGTTCCTAGCACCTCTATCCTGGGTGGCTAAATGGAACAGACTCTTGAGAACGGTGGAACCAAAATTCACTCTGTCTCTGGAGGCCAAGTCTAATTTGTAATGTGAAACAAAGGTATGAGGAGAGGCCCATGTGGCTGCTGCACAAATAGTGTCTATTGGAAGTCTAGCTTGAAAAGCTGTCGATGTAGCTACAGCTCTGGTAGAATGGGCTTTTGGCTTAGAAATCAACTCTTTGCCTCTGAGCCGATAAATGTAAGTAATCACAGAAGACAGCCATCTAGATAAAGTCACCTTGGAAACTGGAAGGCCTTTCCTGTTCTCTGCATAGGATAGAAACAGTTGATCAGATTTCCTAAAAAGTTTAGTTTTGTCCAGATAATATCTGAGCTGGTGGTGAACATCAAGACAATGTAACTTTTGTTCCGCTCTATCAGAATAATTCGGGAAAAACACTGGAAGATCAATGGATTGATTTAAGTTCGTCTGCAATGCCACTTTTGGTAAGAAAGATGGATTAGTTCTTAGAGATACCCTATCTTTGTGGAAGATTAAGTAGGGAGGACGAATGCAGAGAGCATGAAGCTCAGATACTCTCCTGGCAGAAGTAATGGCGACTAGAAAAAGTGTCTTCCAAGAAAGAAATTTCAAAGAACAGGCAGCCGCAGGTTCGAAAGGGGGAAGAATCAAGGATGTTAAAATTAAATTTAGATCCCACTGTGGTGGGGGGTCTCTAATCGGAGGTTTAAGTAAAAAGATACCTCGAAGGAATGCCTTGCAAAGTTTATGTGACATAATGTTGTGGTCCAAAAGGCCTATATAAAAATTCTAAATGGCTGCCAGCTGAACTTTTACTGTGGAGGAAGACGATCCTGAATGAAAAATCTCAGCTAGGAACTCCAAGACCGAATGAATCGGAGCAGTATAGGGGTCTATGTTCCTAGATTTTGCCCAGAAGGAGAAACGTCACCATTTACTAGTGTAAATCTTTCTGGCAGAAAATTTTAGGGAAGCTACTATGATATCCCGGACGGGATTAGAAATCATAGGAAGCCTGGCTAAGGATGGAAGTGGAGCAACCAAGCAGTGAGGTTGAGAGAAGGTATGGATTGGTGCAGCTGCCCCGACTGGTGGGTCAGAAGATCTGGAACCGAGTCCAGATGCCATGGCTGTACCAAGAGATAATGATGTAGGAATGGAAACCATATCTGTCGAGGCCAATAAGGGGCAATGAGAATCAACTTGGCTCTCAAGGCAGTTGCTTTCTGAATTAGTTGAGGTATCAGCGGAAAGGGGGGAAGGCATAAAGAAGTCCCCGGGGCCAATCTTGGGTTAGAGCGTCTCTGGGGGGATGGCCTGGAAGGGGGAAGAGAGAGAAGAAGTCTGGGCATTTGCTGTTTTGAGGTGTAGCGAAACAGTTGCAGCAAGGAAGGCCCCACTTCTGAAAAATCTCTTCCGTCACTGATTGTTTGAGAGACCACTCGTGAGGCATGAGAATAGCTCTGCTCAATCTGTCCGCTATGATGTTGGATTTCCCGGGGATATGCGTTGCTATCAGAAACTGATGAGAAGAGAAGATTGCCCATTGCCAAAGTCTGAGAGCCTCTCGACACAGTGGATAGGACTTGGTTCCGCCCTGTTTGTTGATATACCACACTACGGACATATTGTCCGTTTGGACTGCAATAGTTCCAGGGGAAGAGAGTCGTTGTGGGCTGGCAACTTTAAAAGCACCGCTCTCATCTCCAGGACATTTATGTGCAGATGGTATTGCCATGGATCATTCCGCCCTGATAATGCCCCCCCCACCCGATCAGGGAGGTGTCCGATGTAACCGTGGCAACCGGGGCAGGAGGAACAAAGGGTCTGCCCTGATGGACTTGAGGGGACGATATCCACCAGGTCAGATGCCTTTTGGAAGTTGGGGTTATTGTGATCTTGTGACGCATGGGAAGTTGTTGAAAAGACCATTGGGCGAATAGCATCCATTGTAGAAGACGCATGTAAAAGCGGGCAAAGGGAAGAAGTGTTATGGCGGCCGCCATAAGACCCAATACTTTCAGAGCAAATCTGGCCTGAATTTTGTTGCTGAGAAGAATCACCTGGATGTGACTTTGAATGTCCAAGATCCTTTGGTCTGTTAACTTTGCTGAAAGTTGTACGGTGTCCAATTTTGCGCCTATAAAAGTAATAAATTGACAAGGCGACAAGGCAGATTTTTCGAAATTTATAGAAATCCCTAGCCCTCTGCAAATGTGAATGGTGTAATATCTGGCTTGGAGAAGTTGATGCCTGGTGGTGGCAGTGAGGAGCCAGTCGTCTAGATATGGAAACACCTGGAATCCTTGACGTCTCAGGTGAGCCGTAACCGCTGCCATACATTTGGTGAACACTCTGGGGGCTGTAGTGAGTCCAAAGGGCAGGGCCCTGAATTGGAAGTGACTGGTCCCCAGCCGAAAGTGGAGAAATCTTCTGGAGCATCTGTGAATTGTTATGTGATAGTACGCATCCTGAAGATCTATCGAGCACATCCAATTGCCCTTGCCCAGAAAGGGTAGAATGGACTGAAGCGTGACCATCTGGAATCTTGATTTCTTTACAAACTTGTTTAGTTTGCTCAGATCTAATATTGGACTCCAGTCCCCTGTCTTTTTTGGAACTAAAAAGAACCTTGAGTAGATTCTGGATCCTATTTGGTCTGCTGGGACTGGTTGGATGGCTCTTTTTGCTAGTAGTTTTGATATTTCTAGTACTGCTAGTTCCCTTAGACCAGGTGGAACGTCTGGAAGGGTTTCCTTTTGCTGAATTGGGGTTTGAATAAAGGGAATTTTGTAACCCTCGGATATAATCGACTGTACCCATTTGTCTTGAGAAAGGGAAAGCCAGGCTATTGGGTACAGCGATAATCTTCCCCCGACTGCCTCCGAAGGTGGACAATCGGGCAACATCTCAGGGATGCTGGAAGGGTTTGTCAGAAAGAGGCTCTCTGCTACCCTGATTCTGCGGACCCCTTCTGCCCCTAGGGTGGCATCTATTATTGTTACCCCCTCTGCCTCTGGGGGTAAACTGACTTTGTGCATCAGGCGTGACTCCTTGAGATTTGCGGAACCACATTTTCCCTCCCTTCTGTCCTTTGGGGTAAGGTCTTGAAGGGGTGGAGAAACGGACTCCTATGGCAGAAAGAGTCTTGCCATCTTGTTCGCATCTAGTCAAAGTGTCTTTCACTTGAGGTCCAAACAAGGTCGAACCATCAGAAGGGGAGTTTGTGAAGGACGCCTTGAAGGGGTCTGCAAAATTACAAAGCCGCATCCAGGACTGACGCCTTAAAGCCACTCCTGTGCCTGCGACCCTACTCGCTCCATCGGCTGCACAGGAAATGAGCCACATAGAGGAGTTAACAATGGAGTTAAGGATTCCTAGCTGTGAGCTAATCTTTTCCTGAGACCCAGCAGCTGATGGATTCTGTAAAACTTCTCCCAACTCTTTAAGAACATCTCTTTGAAGGCGGGTGAAGTGGCACAAGTAGTTCAGCGATCTCATGGCAAAAGTCGCTGAAGAAAAAATCCGCTTGCCGTACCTGTCCATAGTCCTAGAATCCTTGTTAGGAGGATGGACAGGTACTGAAGGATCAGCTAGTTCCTTCTTGGTGGCAGCAGCCACCACCATGGCATCAACTGGGACAACCTTTGTCAAATATTGTCTATCTGGTGGGGCCGTAATGAATTTAGAAGGCCTCCTAGGAATAGGTTCCACTGAATCCGGAGCCATCCACGCCTTCCGAGCCACTACATCCATAAGAGGGTCGAAAGGCGGAGACACCCAGGAGGTGGAGGGTCGAGATCCGAATGCCTCCAGGTATACTGACTCGTCCTCGGAAGGATTAAGGGAGGGCCAGTTCCCCCTCTGCTTAAGGAGTTCAAGGATGTCTGAGAAAGAGACATCCTCAGAGGAGGACCTTGGGGATCCCTCCGACTCATTCAGGTCAGTATCAGATGTAATAGACTCGGGGGAGTCTAGATGTTTCCTCTTACATGTCCTCTTATGTGGAGGTTCACCTGACAGATCAAGAGAAGCCTCGGAAGAGGAAGATATTCCCAATGGGGAAACCTGAGGCATTGGATCTCTGGGTCTGGGAGCAAGAGAGTGGGAAGAGACGTCAGCAGGCACTGTAGTGGGAGGAGCTGATGAAACTTTCCGTTGACTAAGCCCAGGTTGAAGGCTCCCCCATCAGAGAGACCAGAAGGTTCCCGCTACGAAGAGATAGGAACTCTAGGCCTCACCAAGAGGGAAGGCTCTGAGGCAGATGTCGGGGCTGAGCTCACCAACGCCGAAGCCCTGAGAGGGAGAACGGGGTCGGGCAAGGGTCCGATGCCACTCGCCCCCTCGGGAGCTGATGAGAGAGACCAGATGCCCGGATCCCTCCAATGAAGTTCTCAAGGAGGAAATCGGAGCAGAGGACGATGGAGCCGAAAGGGGTGGTATCGGCTCCGAAGCTACAATGGTCACGGTTCCAAGAAGCTCTGGCTCCGAGCTCTGTAAGGGAGTCGAAGGAGGAATGTTTGGTGGATGTGAAATAGCTACCATCTGTTGAGACGGGCTATGGAGCATTTGGGCCAATGCCTGAGACTTTAATAGTCTACTCACCACTCTCTCGAGGTCGTGATCAGACAGCCTGGACGACCAAGAAGAATGGCTCCGATGGCTCCGCTCCGAGAGCAAGGGTGATCTCGGAGCCAAACGTATCGACTCTAATGAGGGGGATCGAGATCTCTTTTTAGAGATCGATGGAGCCAAAGGAGCCGAGGATACGTCGGCTCCAGCCGAAGCCGACACTGAATGTCCAGATTGGGCAGTATCGGCGCCGGATGGAGCCGATACTGTGACTGTTATAATGGAAGGATCGGCTCTGGCTGGAGCCAATCTCAACACTGGAGAAGATAAACCAGTAGCCAACGGCTTGGAACTTTCAGCCGAAGGCTTGATAGGTTTCGAGGGCTTCCCCGGCGCCGACTTAGTCGGGGAGCTCTCAGGCTTTAATAAGCCCCTCAATATCAATTTATTTCTGCGCTCCTGCAGGACTCTTAGGCTGAAGGCATGACAGATAGCACAAGAGTCCTGCATGTGCAGAGGTCCCAGGCAGTAAACACAAGAAGTGTGACCGTCTGTCAGAGACATCTTCTGACAGCACAAGTCACACTTCTTGAAGCCTGAGACCTTTGTGTCCTTCGACATAGCTGCGTCGAGGAAACACAAGTTGTCAAAAACAAAGCACCAACACACACACACAAAAAACACCCAATCCAAAAATCTAAACTAAACAGGGATACAACACAGTCAGACACAAACAATCCCTGACAGGAAAAATTTAGGAAGGGGAAGGCCTAAGGCCTAACCTAGTGAAAGGGGATAAATAACCTGAAAAAAAGGGAACACTAACGGGAATAGGGTTAAAGTAAGCGTTAAGGTTAACAAAAAACAACTATAGTTATGAAAATTAAAGGGGTGAGACTAAAGTCTTATTATTCAGAAACGTACATGGAGCTGGTAAAAAAAGGCACCTCGTTAGCGAAGCGGCAAACGAGATCTGGGTAGTCTCCACCTTGCATCATGGGATATAGGGTTGCCAAAAGCTGGTAAAATTAGCTCTCGAGCTTAGCAAGTGCCGAGTCAGAGCCGAGGATCGGCTCCGAACCCATCCAGCAAGAATGAAGGTGAGATTGACAACTTAACATTAACGGTTGCAGGCGGCGCATGCGCAGTGAGTTCTGTCCTCGTTTATTAAGGGAAAGATACAGATGTCAAAGAAGAAATTTGTAGAAGTCCCAGAGCATGGACTGGGAAAAGAAGTTGCTGCTGATTGAAAAGAAAAATACATAGCTGCTGCTGGAGAGATAGCAAGAATCAGAGAGAGAGAGAGGCAGAGGCACAGGGTAAAACAACTAGGAGTAGGGGAACTGTCCCCTAAAGTGAGATAAAGTATACCATAATTTGTGGTGCCTCCAGTGCTCTGCTGCACTTCCTTGCTATTCATACCTGTTTTATAGCCCAATCCTTAAAATAAAAAACATTGAAAAATGCTGTTATCCCTCTGTGATATCACCAAATAGTTCATTTATCTTTGATGTTGGTGATGTCGGCAGAGGGGGTACATACAGCTGCATCCATATACTTTAATGGGTGCAGCCCCATGCAAGCTCTTGCATGATGTCAGTGAGGGAATCAGTATAATTATGTGGGTAGGTATGAAATAAAATGTTTACAAAGCTTTTTATTAAGGAATTTCCCACCTAATTCTAGTGAAATGGGATAGAAAACACATCTTAGCACTTACGTTACTAAGTACCGAGGTGTATACTAAAAGTGTGACTGCACAATTTAATGCACTCCTTTACCACTTTGCTGTGCCCATGGTAGGATACAGAGCACTGTACTAAAACAAACTTCATTCTGAACTCCTGTTCAAAATGCCATATATTTCACTCTGTGGTGTAAGAATCATGAGTGACAAGTAGAGGATTTTGCCCATGAATTGTGCATTGGTCAGTGCATTGACAGTTACGGGTAGGTGAAATGGCATGCTTGGGCCTTTGTACCACTTTCATGTCTGGCTAAGCATCTTGGTGGTGTGGATCCCTCTCAGCCAACATAAAAAGGAAAGAAAGAAAAAAAAAAGCTCTTACGCGGAATATTAGAGTAGGACGAGTAGTCCCATTTAGGGGTCAACTAGACCAAACTAATTAAGCCATTATGCTGGAGTTCCCTACTTTATCCCATCTAAAGAAGACGCGGAGGCAAAGAATGCAAGGTATCAGGTATCCGTGGCCGGTGAGGGAGGAGTACGTCAAGTTACACTCAGTAGAGCCTTGTTAGCTGAGAACTCAGCTTTATTTGCAACGAATTAAAGTTTAGAGACAGGGTCTAACTGTTTTTGTCTGTGAGTTTGCAACTGATGTTTCATGGTAGCAGAGTGGGCATGCTGGAAGAGTTATGTAATATTTCTCAGAGCTGCTTTATAAATCAATTGTTTTAAGTACTGTTGGGTAATGGGGGAAGACTATCATAGTCTGTTAAGTTTTAGTATCTTTGCATGGCTTTATAAAACAGATATCTAAAAAAATAATTTGATGACAATCCATACAGTTCTGTATAGTCATTCAAGTGTAAAATGGGAGTTTGTCATTTTTCTATAAAGCTAAAATGTCAGATGCTAAGCTCCAGTGTTTGCCTCAGTTTGGCAGTGAGCCAACGTAGGATAAACTTATAATTTGTTTAATAAATTATTCTGTGTTTAGGGGTTTCATAGTTTCCAGCTTTGATTTTATCAGAGCTTTAATTTAATTTACCCTTTTTGTGGCCTGAAATAAGTTTTTATTTGGAGTGCGTAAAGCGTAGTTATGGTAGTTTATGGTTAACGCTCCGTGATCACTAGTTTACTCAAATTTTAAGCTATGCATTAGTATTACCAACTTGGTATCCTTCGGAAAAGTGCATGCTAAGCATAATCCTTTTAATTTAGCAACTTTCCATATTTATAACATCAATATTTAAATCTGGCCCCAGGTTGGGGCTTATGTCAAGCCTCATCCAAATTTTGCGGTAGGGAGCTCAGAAGGGTACGAGTGGGTAGGGCAGAGTATTGCTACCTAGTCAGTAGGCAGGTTACCTTGGCAGCACTAATAGTTCAAGGTAGGCTGGAAAAAGTGTTTTTTCTTTCTCCGCTTCAGGAGGGTGTGACTGTAGCATAGATGACGTCAGCGGGCAGGTTAACAGTTTTACAGGGAAGCTTCTGTGATGGTTACTCAGGATTCGGGGAATCTCGGCAAGCATCAGTGGGAGTGGAATAGCGATGGTCACATATAGAGTGGATTTGGGCTTGTCGCTGGTTGCAGCATCTCAAGATATAGTCTGTTCATTGGTCCCGGACTTTGATACTGATTTTAGTTTTGCCATCTTACTCATCTAAATCTGGGGAGTCTAGGAGGAAAGGCAGTGAATTGGTGAGTTTCAAAGGTAAGGTGGTAAATTAACATTTATTACAATGTTCAGCTTATTATCAGTTGTAGGGGTGATGGTGCTTTCTACACAACTGGGAGAACTTGTGAAGGCCTGATTTGTCAGAACTATAGGTTGTAAGGGAGGGAGTCTTGCTCTGTGTGGAACAGGGCACCATTCCCTTTGGGACATTCTTGGTGTCATACTACTCTGCACTTGCCCTAGGTCAGGTTATGGTAACTGCAGGTGGAAGTGCCAGCAAGTTTTCATCTTGTTTTTTTACTGTGGTGGGAGGCTGTAGTTGCTGGCAGCTATTGGGGAAATGGTGCCAATTATCTTAGTTTCAAATGGCCTGAGATCAGCTGAGCCTGACAGGGGATCTATAAATTAAAAAAAAAAAAAAAAAAAAGATATATATATATATATATATATATATATATATATATATATATATATATATATATAGATATAAGAAAGATCACAAGAGTGCTCATTGTCCAATTTGTCCAACACAGCTAAGCCTGACAGGGGATCTATAAATTTAAAAAAAAAAAAAAGATATATATATATATATATATATATATATATATATATATATATATATATATATATATAAAATACATTATCCAGAAGTATTAGGTTTTGGAGTCATATTACATAAGGGTTTTGACATCACTGGGTTAGGCCAACAATGCAGATTCTTTGATCATTAAAGGCACAGTGGATAAGTGTTATACTGGCAATTGTTTGCAACTTGTAACTTTGTTGGTTTAATGGGAAATAGTTAGTTTCACTGAGGAAATCAGTCCATTTATAATGTGCTCACCATGTCATAAGATGTCTGAAACATGCATGTCCTAAGCTAGCTATTCAATTCGTTATGCAACCACAGTCAGGGCCTATTGTAGGAATCATCTAAGATGAAAACAAAAGTGTAAGAAACTTCTCTGTGTGGAAGATATATCTAGGTAATCACTGTATATTAATCAGTTCAGATAATGGTAGTAGAAATAGGGAACTTAAACTCAGCCGAAGTAAAAAATAATAAAAATATATATAATTTGAACTATTTTACAGAATTACTAAGTATTCGAAAGTAATCCAAGCAGGGTAGGCAGTCTGTTTCCAGTTGAAAACCTTTTATTAATTGACAAACCAGGGAGGACAATTACTTCTCAGCTGTACAGATTTCACAGGTGTCAATTTTACCTCACGTTTTGGTCTGCTTAGAAAATTGTTGGTTTTGGTTAATGATTTGTGGGTTATTAAGGACTGAGGTTTGAAGATGGCGGACATTTGAATTTTGGACTTTATGCCTTTAGGAAATTCATGCTAAAGGGGGGTTCAAAATCTGGTCCATCAACTTTATAAGTTTGTAAGAGTAATATTTACAATTGGTCCCTATTTTGTTACTGGCAAGTTTCTTATTTACCCCAGATGTCCAGGCAAAGTTCAAGTCATTGATTTCTAATGGTCCGTGTGGTTATTCTTGACCAGGAAGGGGTATGTCTACAATATTCTTGGTAGTCTGACTAGGCCATTGCGGGATGCTAAGGTTATAGGACTAATATAAGTGTTACATTGCAGATGATTGCAATACAAGCAGTTTGGAGTGAAGCTGCTAAGATGGTATTTTCTGGGGATAGGGTGTTGCGGGCCAGGGTAATGGTTGTCCAATTGAGGAATACGGTTGCTAAAGAGCAGTTAAGATTGGCTTTAGGAGTTGAAGTGTGTGAGAATTTACATTTTCCTTTCTTTCGCAGGTGCGGAAGACCAGAGTGGACATCAGTCGGTGTGTGCAGTATTTACAGTCTTTTCTTTTTCAGATCTCTCCGAGTGATGATGAGGACATGCTCAGTTGGTATTACTTGGGGGATGGAAGAAATGTGGATTGGTCAGGTGAGAGAACACCATGAGGAAGTTTTTCGGCTGGCAGAGCGGTATGAAATGAGGTCACGGATTGCCAGCAGTACAGCTGAATACAGAGTTGTTGCTTTGTTGTGTGGTTTTTTTTTTTTTTTTTACAAGGTAATGTCTTGTTTTGGTTTGATCTTGAATGGGGAGCATCAGGGTTGAATTTTACATTGTTTTATTGGTAGAGGGGGTCCTGTTTTAGAATTGGTCAGATATTGTTGTACACATCAGGGGTGGGGGATTACAGGGTTGCATTGCGTAAGTTAGGCTTGTAGGTTGGATGGGGGGGTTGATGGCAGGATTTAGCTTTGAGTTACTGCATTTTCAGGTGCTTTTGTGTTGGGTTGAGTCACAACATTCTGGCCAGTAATAGCATGGCACAGACCTTGGCGATCTGGTGGCATCAGGCATTCTCCAGTTTGGTATATTGTGTTGGTTAGTTTGCTAGGCTTTGTATATTTTGATGGTGTTTTGGGGATCGTATTCCTACCGGTAGGCTTTGTATATTTTGGTGGTGTTTTGGGGGTTGTATTCCTACCAGGCATGATGGTGGTTTAAGTGTTATATTGTTTATAATGGGTAGTTGGTGTGATGCCAGCATTTTAATAAATGGAATTTAAAGAGATTTAAGAGGGGTATTACTCATTAAAAAATAAATAAAATAAGAATTACATTTTAATTGGGCAGTGAAATGTGGCATGGTAGTAGAGAATTGCCTCGGCATGGCTTCAGTGGCAGTGTGCTTAGTAGTGGGTCCATTGGCTGGTCATGTTTTGGTGTCATTGTGAGGTTTTCATTGGTTGGATGGTATGGTTTAATTAGTTCATGCTCGGTAGTTATGTTAGGTGATGAAGTTATGTTCTGCTACCTTAACATAGGAGTGGAGTCAGTTGTTTATTTTCAGCTGTTAGGTTCTTGACTGTGTTGTGTTTAATAAGGAAATGGTATGGCTTGTGCTGAGTTGTTAGAATGCCATGATGGTTGATGAGTTGTTTTATTTTTTAAAAGGGATAGTAGTGTGATGGCAGGATTGACAGACAATGGGATTTTAATGATATTTCTTTTGGTTATCTTAAGCAGTGAAACGTGGCTGGGATGTGGCATCATGGTTTGTTCTTGCTTCTGTGTGGCTTCAGATGTCAGTGGGTTTAGTCTTAGTTGTCCAGTTGAAGTGTAATTATTGGGAAGTCATTAGAATTGTATTGCTCTGGCATTAAGGAGAGCTCATTTGGTTATTGCTGGATTGGGTGGTAAATGGGTTCACAATGTGGCATGATGTCATGCAGTTGGCTCTGCGTGATTTTTATAATGCCTTTAAAGTCATTGCGAAGCTGCCATTGATCATGAGGTAAGGGTTATTTAGCTTATGTGCAGTGGGTATGCTGGGTTATCTCAGCATAGGAGAAGGGTCAGTGGTTTTGTTTTCAGCTGTTTAGTTAACTGGTTATTTGTTGTGATAGGGTTTTATGAGATAATGACTGTTCCAGCTTGGTTAGTGGGGATGGGGTACACCGAATGATGTTTGGCCGGATGCCTTAATGGTTGTTAGATTGCTGGAAGTTTGTAGAAGAGAGGGGGAACAGCCTGGTCAGGTTGGTGGGTGGAGAAAAGGGGCAAGCTTGCCCTCTTCTGTTCCCCCTCTGGTGTTGGATAGTTAATTCAATAATTTGGGAAAGGAAAGTGAGCAGTTACGCTGCTTGATAAGTACATAAGCAAGCAGAGGAAGCTGCTTATTCTGTTGAAGGTATGATGCAATAAATGGTATCAGAAGTGAGTGGTACGCTGCTTCATCAGTAAGTGAGTGGAAGTATGGATGCTGCTTACTGATCAGAATGAGCAGATTTACGCTGTCCTGTCCTATGATAATGTTACATGGATGTTATTTCACCTGTATCCTGTTTTGGTTGAAATGAATGAATATTGGTTTAAAATTATGTTTATGGAAATTCAATAAAGGTCATGAAATGTCATGTGTTTCTTGAAGGGGACCGGGACGAATGAGGATAGGAATAGACCAGTTTGTCCAGAGACATCTTCAAGTGGGGTTAGATAAATAGAGTAGCAGGAATTAGGAGGATGGGGGAGGATAGGGTTAAATAGGAATATTTGAGGTTTGGGAGGAAATGAGGTAGGGGTAGGGAGGGGCTTAAAGGATTTCAGGCCAGTGTAACTGGATTAAGAGTCACATTTTGGCATGAATTTGCTACCCACCCTTCCTCTCCTTTTTATTAGTGGGGAATATGGTTATTTCTAGTTTGGGTAGGGTGGAGAACAGGGGCAGGCTTGCCCTCTTCTGTTCCCCTTCTGGTGTTGTATGATCAATTCAATAATCTGGGAAGAAAGTGAGTGGTTACGCTGCTTGATAAGTACATACGCAAGCAGAGGAAGCTGCTTATTTGCTTGAAGGTATGATTCAATAAATGGTAATGGAAGTGAGTGGTACACTGCTTCATCAGTAAGTGAGTGGAAGTATGGACACTGCTTACTGATCAGGATGAGCAGGTTTATGCTGTTCTGTCCTATGATAATGCTACATTGCTGTTATTTCACCCGTATCATGTTTTGGTTGAAATGAATGAATACTGGTTTAAAATTATGCTTACGGAAATTCAATAAAGGTCATCAAATATCATGATAAGAGACTTGAAGAACGCCAAAACTAAACTAAACAAAACGGTGCTCAAACGAAGCAAGGTTCAGATAAAATAAATGTAACGTAATTTATTTAAACAAAGATAAACCAACGTTTTCGCTTCTGTTACACAGAAGCTTCTTCAGCATGCCAAAAACTACAAGCTCACATAATTTAAATCTGATTTCAGACATGTGACTAGTTCAACCCATTTCAGGTTTAAAGACAAATCCCACGATTTTAATCAATGAGCTTCACCTTGAAAATGAGTGCATATCCGTATGCAAGCCAATGGTTACACTTAAAAGTGTATCAGAAATATAAAAGGTAAAAGTTAAAACAGCATAAATTCAATGAAAATAAAATACAATAAAAATGGGTATATAAAATGAGTGTGTAAAATACACCACATCGTAATACAACTGCCTAACCCACCCTGAAGCTATGTAAATTCACCAGTTTACCCTGTTGTACTAATAGTTGAACATATTAGAACATAGATTCTGATTTGATTGCTAAAGTTATAATGATAGCTTAAAAATAACAAATCAGTGTAAAAATAATAATTATTAATTCATTATTAAACCTTGAGCACGTAAGTAATACCTTTAAAGAAATACCCTAATAACAATCAATAGGGACATGTAGTGCAAGATAAAATATGTATACTATCACATGCACAATAGAAGTAGCAAGGGGGCTACAAACCAATCCCCTCACCTTAAATAGCTCTTATACTTTAAAATAGAGGCTATATTACAGTTGTCATTGAGACCCGGAAAAGAGAAAGCATCCAGTTGTAATTGCCACTCTAATTCACGGGTCTCTAATAGTAATGACTGGGGGCCCCCTCTTTATGCTGTCCTGTCCTATGATAATGCTACATCGCTGTTATTTCACCCGTATCATGTTTTGGTTGAAATGAATGAATACTGGTTTAAAATTATGCTTACGGAAATTCAATAAAGGTCATCAAATATCATGATAAGAGACTTAGGGGCACAGGTGGACAGTGGTCTCATCTTCGGTAACCACATTGCCGCAACAGTCAGGAAATCCTTCTATGTGGCACACCTCATCACTAAGGGCTTTTCATCCAGAAAAAAGGAGGTCATTGTCCTACTGTACTCATCCCTCATTATAGAATACAATGCCCCATTTGGTAGTACCTCTCAAGACATCTGCAACAACTGGAAAGGCTGCAAAAATACCTCACTAATAGAATCACAGGCCTAAAGCAGATGCCCTATGCTGACTATCAAAAAAAACTCCACCTATACTCTGTCACATATCGTCTACTCAGAGGCGATCTCTGCTTAACATACAAAGCCATGTCAAACCCAGAGCTGTTGGACATGCTACACTTAAAGAAATCCCAATCCCTCAGAGACACACACTCCGGAGATCTAAACCTTGTCATCACAATAAACAAAACATGCTGTAGGGATAAGTTCCTGACCCACAAACTCCCCAGACTATGGAATAAACTGCCCATACATGTCAAGCAGAGCGCCTCTGGCCCTATTAAAAAGGAACCTTGGTGATTGGATGGGAGATAGGAAATTCACCCCGGGGATCGCGTCAGTAGCCCTGCTAGACAGGGGTCCAGGGAAGTAAATAATGTGGGAAGAAATAGCCAGGGAATTATTATGGCTAGGCTTGTATAGGCCCTAGGGCTGATAGCCTAGTACCAACCTATGAACCTATTCGGTGTGATGTGTTTCTTAAAGAGGACTGGGACAAAAGCATTTGCTGATGATGTGGTCTTTGATCACTTTGGGTTTCGATATTCTCAAATAGACCCATATTTACAGATATATATAGACGCGCTACAGAATCCTGAAAGCCTAAAATCTTGAAGAACAAAATCCTGAAAACTCAAAATCTTGAAAACTCAAAATCCTGAAAACACACAGGATAACACTTCATATATTCCAGCAAAGTACATACAGAAACATATTACTCTTCAACTATATGCAGGGGGCCAAGCCCCCCTGCACCCCCATGTGGGGGGCTCCACCCCCAAACCCCCTGCTACTTAAATATAACAATGCCAAGATTGCACTTCGGAGTTGATATATTTAAGTAGAAGTGGGTGTGGGAGGTGCAGGGGGGCTTGCCCCCCTGCTTATACACGCAGAAGATTAATATTGTTTGTGTTTTATTTGTTTCTATATGTACTCGTACTGGAATATAGTAAATGTGGGTATCCTGTGTGTTTTTAGGATTTTGAGTTTTCAGGATTTTGGTCTTCAGGATTTGGGGCTTTCCGGATTCTGTAGCACTCCTTCATACATATATATATATATTTATATATATATATATATATATATATATATATATATATATATATATGTGTGTGTGTGTGTGTGTGTGTGTGTGTGTGTGTGTGTGTGTGTATATATATATATATATATATATATATATATATATATATATATATATATATGTATATATATATATATATATATATATATATATATATATATATATATATGACAACTTTACCAACATCCATTATACCGTCACGTCAATTCACCGACATTTCCCAACCCAACGTTAACCACGCAGTTAGTAAACACTCGGCCATCCTGACAAACTACATTACCCGAAAAAAATTACACACACCCTCCTTACTAATTACACCAGCTCCAATAACACACTACAGTGGGGGTAAGGCGCACAGTTCAGGTTGATGGCCGATTTTTTACTAACCGTGCGGTTAATGTCGGGTTTGGAAATGTCGGTGAATTCAAATTGTGTTCCCATTGAGTCAGTATAATGGATGCCGGTAAAGTCATCTGTCTGTCGGGAAACTGAGGGTAATATATATATATATATATATATATATATATATATATATATATATATATATATATATATATATATATATATATATATATATATATATATATATATATATATATATATATATATATATATATATATATGGGTCTACTTGTATAGACCAATTTTACACTTACCCAAATTTCAGTTTATCGAGATGTCAACACCAAACTTTCACAAAATCAAAACTGCACATTATCAGTTTTTTTTACAGGGTATGGAGACACTTGGCCAACACTGAACCAAAAAAAACAAACCACAGTTACTCAAACCCACCCAGGTGGTGGGTGCTACATCTTCCCACCCCCCCAACTAACTATACTAATTCCAGGATCACATTACAGTGAGGAAAAGGGGCAAATTTCCGCATGTTGGTGAAGTGTCTCCATTCCCTATAAAAAAATTCACTAATGTGCAGTTTCTGTTTTGTGAAATTTTGGTGTTGTCATCTTGGTAATCTGAAATTTGAGTAAGTGTAAATTTGTTCTATAGATCCGTGTGTGTGTGTGTGTGTGTGTGTGTGTGTGTGTGTGTGTGTGTGTGTGTGTGTGTGTGTGTGTGTGCGCATGTGTGTGCGCATCTATATATGGGTGTACTACAGATGATCGAACTTTTGAAACATCGACTTTCATATGGTTGAGACCATATGATCGATGTTTCAAAGGTTCGAACACCTGAAAAAAAAAAATAAAACACAACAAAAAATAGTCCTGAATTTTACAGGGGGACAAGCCCCCTGCACTGCCCCCGTGGAGGGGGGGACCCCCACACCCCTTACTATTTAAATACGCCAACCCTGTGCTCACACTAGCGCTAGAAAAATGGAAATCTTCCCATTCGACGCTGTACAGAGATCTCCGTTCAGACCGTTCAAAGTTTTAAAACTTCGATCATATGGGGCAGGATTCAGGAAGCCTCCGTGTAAGAGTTATAACTCTTACACGGAGGCTGCATTTAAACGGTGTGATGTCAGCATGTCATGCATATGTATGAGGTGCATGAGGCATGCTGAATCACACTGTAACTCTTACACGGTCCTTGTAAGAGAGTAGGGGGCGTGTCCGTAGACACGCCTCCAGAAGTCTAGAATGGCTGAAAGTAAACAGCCACGAGGGAAGCCATGGAAATGTGAATAACCACACTACACAACACATGCCCCCACAGACCAGCAATGTAAAAAGTGAGCAGATGTTGTAAAATGAAAATAACAACTGTTTTATTTTTTTTAAACCCCGTAAATGTGTGCTACTGTGTGCACTCGTGTGCGCAGGTGTGCTACTAGCGCAACTGCAGTTAGCAATAAGTGGAAAAGGATATAAGAACCAAATATGCAAAGTAAGCCGAGAAGTAATAGCATAGCGGTAGAGTTGTCGGCTTGAGAGCAGGCAGGCAAGGTTCGAGCCCACACAACAACGTTTTTTTTTGTAAATAAGCACTAAAAAGGCCCCTTACAGTATTGTACAAATGTAAAAGTATTCCCTTTTGTAAAATGGAATGAAATGAAGCATACGTTTTCAAGTAATACAATAATAAAAATATTTAGAAATGTACTGATAGCTAAACTGCAGTGAGACAGAGTGCCCGTAGCTAAGTAGTGTTTCACAAACTGCAAACTGCTTGCCCATAGCTAAGGACTGGTTTAACAGGCTCAAACTGTGTGCAACTAGCTGTGCTTCATTTAACATGTGTGTTACTAGCCAATTAAGGTGTAAAGCAGCACACACCGTTTGCGCAACGCTCCCACAAGCTAACCGGCGGTGCGCATGCATGAGCTCTGCGCAAACAAGCGCAGACCTGGTTTTAAAGTGTTTAAAAGTGCTTTTGGCATGATTTATTGAAGGTCCTGAAGTCATGTCTAGACAGTCATAAAATTTAAAATGCAATGGTCAGATTCAAACCCAGGATACCATGCACTAGAGTCAAGGTACTAAACCACTAAGCCATGACAGCAATACATAGAAATGCAGAAATAGCACATAAATAGGATATAAGCCAAAATGGAGCATGATAAAGCAGTTTCTATGAAGTAGATACAATTCTAAACTGGCCAATCATAGAAATGTGTGGGAAAATCGGCATATATAAGACCCATAGGCGGGAATACACAGCATAAACGATTGTAGAATAGACCTGCAGGCAGAATGAGTGGAGTAGGGGAGGGACGTTGCTTTCGAGCACAGCAGTGGGGCATTGAGGAGTCCAGATACATGGTCTGGCTCCTAGTTCACCATCATGAGGCCCAACTCATGCAGGGCCAGGTCTCATGGGGAGCGTACAGGGCAGAGGCATGGGACCAGTTGGCTCATGATCTGATCAGTGCTACTGGCATTCCACTCACTGGTGAGCAGGTCCGTCACCACCATGCGGACCTGAAGCGACGTAAGCAAGACCAGTTAACAAAATGGATCCAGGAGGCCCGGGATATGCCCAATGCCCCACTACTGAGTAAGTTACATTCTACTTATGTATGTAAGGAATTCAACTAGCTGATACCAAGGAGATGTGTATTCCAATATTACTTGTTTTGTATTACAGCTGCAGGTGTCCGCTCTGCGAATCGAATGGCACATGAGCGGAGGCTGGTGTGGCTGCGCCACCATGCAGGTTAGTAACCCCACTTAGTACTTGTAAATAAATATTATAGTGTAGCACGTAGCAGAACACTGCAGTGTATTGATTAAAAGTAATAGAATGTGCAAGCAGCAAGTATAAGTCTGCAGGTATGGCTGCAACAAGTTCATCAGTATGCAAGTGAAACTGGGAATATAAGTGATAGAAATAAATAGTGCTGTAATACAGATGTCCCACCATTAATTAAATGTAGTATAACCTGCAGTAGTCTCAAGAGTACAGCTTCAGAAGCTGAGGTAATCACAGGTGAGATATATCCCCTGTTGAAATGCTAAATCATGACAGAAGTGAGGCTGCTGGAAAGTGTTGGAATCCCCACAGGTCTAATATGTGAAAAAAACCTAGAAGTACCAACCTGAACTGTGAAATTGCAGGATGTGTGAGAGTGACAGAAAGGGTCATGTATCAATGAATAACGTAGTAATAGCACCTGAATATATAAGCTTCAGTGTGGTTCTACAGAAATAAATGCATGTGGGAATTAAAACTTAACATCCCAAACTGATTTTAGTGTGTCTGACTCTTGAATGTTCAGGCCAAACTCTGTATATGGTGATCACAGTCAGCAATTTGCAGATAGAATTAATGCTTATCTGACATACTAAACATTCATAGCTGTCCCCTGCCCTGTCATCATAGTGTAGCAGGATGATGTATCTGATCAAATTCAAAATAACTAGGATAGTGATGTATCTGTAACAGGTCTAGCATGACAGTCAAGTAAGAATCAGTGGGAAAGTATTACCCACAAGTTAATTGTGTTTCTATTACAAATGTATATCAATGTATAATTTATGAATGTGTCATCATTTTCTTTCTCCACCCCACCATATAATTGCAAATTAAAAAAAACACTAAATATTGGTATGTGAACATTTCATTAACCATGGACATTTGTCCTGTTTCAAAAATATATGCATGTCTGTTGTTGCATGTGCCCTGGTCATACCTGCAAACCGGCAGACCTGATGGCCTGTTGCCATTAATCAACCCTGCATGTTGTTCAATTGTGTATTTCTGTTCAAATAATGCATGTGATATTGATATGCCCGTTGTTCAGTGGTGTTAATATCTGGGTGTTTGTTTAATGGAAATACCAATGCATGCTGTTACAACTAATTTGAATGGAATAATATGCCACTAACCCAAACTAACATAACATACACACAAACCTAGAACGCTTGGGAAGGCAGGTCCCAGCGGACCCACCTCTCCCACCTCAGCTGGCGTGTGCACCTGGCACTAGTGCCCAGGCTGGACCCTCCTCCGGTGGCCCTGTGCCACCTTTGGGTGGAAGCACTGCAGGGGATGGGGCCCGTCCCCCCTCTGCAAGCGTGGCCGGGGGAGCACGTCCACTCACCCTCCAAGGTGTCTGGTCTGTGGTGCGAAGGGAGATCCAAGACTCTGTCCTTGGGCCCCTACACCAGCTTGGGCCCGGGTGGCACAGCTTACGGGCTTGCCCGTTGTCCCACGTGCACAGCCCCCAGCACAACCCCGTCCTGGGCTGTGAAGGAACAGTGGCAACTGCCTATGGGTGGGGATATCATTTCCACTGTTGCCATCTGTGGGCTCATGTGCCATGGATATCCCAACCTCCGTCCCCGTCAATTGTGTAACCCCCTCCACATGTGTCATACACCGCCCCTGTATGCATCTTGTCTGTCTTGTCTGTTAACGTAGCAACCTACCTCCCCAGCTATACCAACTACCTCACCTGACATACCACTCTCACCTGATAAAAAAACAAAAAAAAGGGCATTCTGTACCCAAAAAAAATTACGCCCCATACATAGCTGTCCATGTTGCACACATGTCTGCTGGACATCGAAACTGTTAATTACAATTGGCTGTACAACAGGTAATAATGTTGTCCTGACACCTCTCTCAGGGGTGGAAGGTTCCAAATGTCACACCAAATTGCATACAAATGCACAGCTGTTGCTGAGAAAGACATGGGCAGCTATGGGTCTCACCTACATCCTTCCTGCAAATCCCAAGCTTGTTTCCCTACTGTCTTACCCTCTTTGTGACCCCTTTTTCACCACTTTCCTGTCACCCCTTTTTCTTTTCTTTCAAAGAAAATAGCGCGGGTGTGCGCTTGTGTGCGAGGAGCTCAACGCCAGTGCGCATGCGTGAGCTCTGCGCAAACAAGCGCAGACCTGGTTTTAAATGCTTAAAAGTGCCTTTGGCACTTTTGATTGACAGGTCCTGTACTCATTTCGAAATCAAAATAAATTCCCACTGTCAGTCTTGAACCCAGGACCCTGGTAACATTAGCTGGTATGACCTACCACTAAGTCATGACTCTCATACAAGAACATAGTGCTAAAATAAATATAACATGTAATAGTAGGAATCAATAGAAAGGTAATATAGGATGTGCACTACCCAAAGCATGTCAGGTAGATTTTAATGCCTGAATTACTGGATTCCCACACTAGTTTAGTGTTCACGGAAACAGCCCTGCTAATTGTTAGCTTGTACATAATAATGTGAGGTAATGTTCATATATGAAAGTATGTATATGTACACATACATACATATATATATATATATATATATATATATATATATATATATATATATATATATATATATATATATATATATATATATATACATATATGAAATATAGTGGTAGGTGTCAGTATCCATACACACTCACTACAGGAAACAGTGAAGATAAATGCAGCAACCAGAATCTGCAACACAGCCTGACTCCTGTGAGACCTACTAACCTCTTTAACTGCTTAAAGGTGCCCCCTGCACTCTGATTGATAGGCCCTATACTCAATTTGAAAGCAAAATATAAGCATACTAGTAGGCCCTACCACAAGACCATTGTAACACTAGTCTGTATGACCTACCAGTAAGCCATGACTCTCATACAGGAATATAGTGTTAAATAAGTGGAACATGTAATAGTAGGAATCAAGATAAAGGCAATATAGTATGTGTACTACCCAAAGCATGTCAGGCAGACTTTTACTGTCCCAATTACTGGATTCCCATACTAGTGTAGTGTTAACAGAAACAGCCCTGCAAATTGTTAGCTTGTACCCAATATTGTCAGCTAATGTACATATATGAAAGTATGTATATGTACGCATGAAGCATGAGAGATGTACTAACCTTCACACTCACAGAACATTGTCAACAGCATACCAGCATGGTCCACGCCCTTACAATCTGAAAGGGCAATGCCTATCTCACATACCCTTTTATAGCACTGTCCTGAAATCACAGTGAGACATGCAATCAGTACACAACTGGCTGTATGCAATTAGCCAATGCTGCCTTACAATTGGTGCAGAGGCCATCACATGGACCTATGCAGATACCTACAAAAGCATCCAGTACCCACACTCCACACATGCAATACAGTCATTGCACAAAACCTACTGAGAAAGAGAGAGAGAGACAGAGAAATAAAAAATATATACAGACAGCCAGCAGCAAAACCAGAAGCAGCAGCAGCAAACAGCAAGCAGCAAGCAGCACCACTGACACAGCAACAGCTGCCACAAACACAGGTAATGCAAAGTAGCAGGTTAATACTGTGTTCACTGTGACACCTCCAAATGTATCATAGTTCACTATCTATAGGCATGTCCATGAGATAGGTTGTGTGTACATAGTCCTGAAATATATACACATGTAATATTGCTGTACATGTTGCCCATACTTAAAACTTCCATAGCATAGAACACAAGGCCAGTTGTGCATATGATGCAGTAGTTACCAGGGTCAGTAGAGGTTACTCCTCATTGGTGTGGGACCACTGTGTATGTATGGCACTGTTCAGGTACATATCCTCTAGTAAGGCCAGGCAACCTCATTAGGTCAAAGGTGTAATGTGCATCAGGTACTGTGGTACCCTGATTGCCACATCAAACATGTTTCCCATACGGAAATGCACACACAGACACATCCCACATCCACACACTTGCCACATTCAGGCTTCAAAACACTATCTAGGTATATTCTGGTACATGTGCATGTTACAGTAGCATGTAACACTATACTGAGTACTGGCAGTTGTCTGTTGTCATGTTGTTTGTATAGAGTAAAAGGATTGTTCGTTTATCCTACTTCGTTTTGTGGACATTACTTGAAGAAGTGTTACCTTACATGTGTTATTGGTACCACCACCTTCTCTTTTGTAGTTTTGTTTGTATAGGGTGCTGTCAACATCACTGCTTGTTAAGGGAAATGTGCACCCTGCAGCGCATAGCCCCATTTGGCAAAAGCCACATCCCACCCCCACCATTGTGCACACACACTAACCCCACCCACAGTAAAACACATACTTTCCATTTGCAAGATTCAAACCCCTACCTAACTGTGTTATGACAGTAGAGGCAGACACATTAGCAGAGTGTGCTATTTGCAGTAGTGGGAGAATCTCTTTCTAATGCTGTACTTAGAGGGTGCTGACATTATCTGTGTGTAGGAGGAGGGATGTGCACCCTGTAGTGTGTTCTCCCAGTTGGCAAAAGGCACTTATACCGCCCAGCATTATGCACACACACAAACCCCACTCATACTAACACGCATACATTCCCTTTGCAGGGTTCAAACCCCTACCTAACTATGTTATGACACAGGAGAAAGACGCATTAGCAGAGCGCGCTATACAAATTACTGGAGGATTTTAATTCAGGTAATATAGTTATAGAGTCCTGACATCATCAGTGTTTCAAAAGGGGAATCTGCATCCTGTAGTGCACTGTCACAGTTGCTAATAGGGGTATTTCCCACACACACATCGATGTGTTCGAGGTTTGCATATGTGGGGGATCCAGTACTCCAGTGTGATTAGTATATGGTTCGATTGCAACAATGAGGGATATACTTCCAGTGGTGAGCATTTTGTACTCTTGTTTGTGATTATCAGGTCTAGTATATCTGCCCCTCTTGTGGGAAGGTTGATTACCTGTTCCATAGCTAAAGAGTGTCTGATCTATGGGAACCCTAGAGCTTGGGTATTGTGGCTTGTGTAATGTTCACAGTCTATGTTTAGGTAGCTGACGTCACCCAGTATGATGGTGTTTGCAGAGAAATCTATACTCTCCTGTGTGAGCATGAAGGCTGTGTGGGAGTCCTGAGTTTGAGAGGGTGCTGTAAGAGCTCCTCTGTGTCTCTTTCCATGTGGTCCAGGGAGGTACAGGTTGTTTGCACCAGCATGGACAATGACTGCCTCATACTTGTACTTGCTGTGGAGTGACCTGTGTGCCTGTGTTATGTGGCACATTCTATCACCCGACAGGTAGCTAAATGTGACCCTCACCTTGCTCAGTCTGGAGGGCGGGACGTCAGTCAGCAGCTCATGTCAAGCATGTTCACACCCCTCATAAATGATGTGGAAACCTTCAAAGGCCCCAGGCCTGTTGAAAATATGGTCCAGACTGCAGATACCTGTATAAAGGTATTCTATGGACACATTCAGGAATGCATGGATCATGCAACCACATATGAAAGCATGACCCAATCCTCCAAAGGCAGACGTCCTGTGTGCTGGACACCAGCCATAAACAAACTATACAATAGAAGGATGAAGCCACTACATGATACAACAAACTCCCAAAATGTGAAGGCATCACTGATGAGTATTAGAAGACAACTACAGGCACTCATACGATTGTCTAAGGCCATCTTTGAGAGAAGATTCCACAAGCCACTGAGGATAATCACAAGGCTTTCTGTAGTTATGTCAGGAACCTGGGTGGTAATACCCAGATATGCTCAGAGGTAATCCAAGATGTCACACAAAATACAAAACACACAGACATTGCCATCATCCTAGTGGACAGGTTCACTGCTACCTTCTCCCCCCCCACCACACCAAAAGGGCAAATATGTCTCCCAGCAGAGTGCTGCCCCCCCGACATCACAGATGCTCAGGTAAGAGCTGCTCTCTCCAAAGCAATAAACACTGCATCAATGGGACCAGACAGTGTCCCAGGCTGTGTCCTACATGAACCACAAGAAGAGCTACACCCAGACATAACACTACTGTTCAATCCCAGCCTTACTACACGATATGTGGCCAAAGAGTGGCGTACAGCAACAGTGGTCCCTCTACATTCAGGTGGTGCTCTAACAGATCCTGGACACTATTCGCCCCATATGTCTGAATAGCTTGGTCTGCAAAGCTATGGCAAGGATCATCATGAACCTCACATATATAGATATTGGGGACCTACAGACATGTCACCATACACAGTTTGGCTTTGTTAATGGCAGATCCTGCCTCTCAAACCTGTTTGATTTCTTTGAAACAGTCACCATGGCCACTGTCAAGGGGAAGGAGGTCTACACAGCCTACCGGGACCTTGCATAAGCGTTTGATACAATACCCCACTTGTGCATTCTAGGGAAGCTCACCAGTGTACATATTAACCCCTATGTCACTATGGATATTGCACAGTGGCTCAAGGGCAGAACACACATGGTTAGTATTGCTGGAGCCATGTCAGCCTCAAACCAGTTACAAGTGGTGTCCCACAAGGCTCAGCCCTAGGAGCTGTCATGTTCATTATATATTTATCATAGGTACAGGCCAACATGGAAGTACTGTGGCTGAGCAGGTCGCAGATGACTGCAAACCGGACGCCATAATCAACTCTCCAGCTAACACAAGCATCCTCCAAAAGGGCCTCTTGCAAACACACGACTTGTGCCACAGCCATGGCCTCAAGGTGAATGACAAAATGCGTATAGTCATCCCCTTTGTCAAACACAAAGTGACCGCAAAGTACCACATATGTGTTAATCCATCAAGTGCAGACGAAGGAATTATGGACCTTGGGGTACACAGGTCAATAGCATTCTACCATTTGACAACAACATGGACAAAGTGGTTAGGAAAACATTTTATATGGGCCACATCATCATGATGGGATCCACATGTAGATCAGGGGAGGACATTGTGCCCCTTTACTCATCCCTCATCATGCCCATAATTGACTATAATGACCCTGTCGGCATGCACCTTACCAGACACCTGCAGCAACTGGAAAGACCACATATGTACCTCGACAAGAGGATCAAAGGGCTCAAACAGATGCCACATACTGACTGGTTGAAGAAACAGCAGCTCTACTCAGTGGCATACTGCCTCTTCATAAGCAATCTGTGCCTGACATATAAAGCCATGTCAAACCCTCACTTAATGGCCATGCTGCACCTCAGAATATCCAGATCCCATCAGGATACACGCTGGAAAGACTGGAACCTCAGGAGTGATATACATAGGACATGCTGGAGGGGTGCATTCATAACTCAGAGGCTCCCTTCATTCTGGAATATTATCCCAATAGAGGTTAGGCAGAGTCACTCAGTGACTATCTTCAAGAGTGATATTAATGACTGGATGTGACATCATAGGTTTACCCTGGGTATCACTTATGTGTCACTGTTAGACAGAGGCACAGTATACTAACCTTGGAAAAGGGCATAGCAAGATAGATTTACAATGCATGGTGAAAGCCACACACATTCTGGCTAGGTGGATAAATGCCCTGGGCAGACATCCCTGTATGAACCTATGGACCTATGTATCTTGTTCACCATTGGCCCTATGTGCTGTTAATCACCAATGCAATCTCAATACTATGGTAGCATGTGCAAAGGTCAGTTGTCAGTCACCTCTATGGTACAGTTGTGGAATATGTGAGTCATGTAGTAATGTCACAGCTGCCACATGTACACAGCCAACCCTATCCCCTACCCATGGATGTACAACACATGTATGAGATGGAAACACATGGCCAAACTGTGGACTAAGCACTCTGAACCCAGTACTGGCATAACCTGTCAGGTGGCATGAAATACTACAGTGACAGCAATACCAGTCTTATTTGGACCTGCACTGACAGCAATACAAGCATGGAAACACACTGGGCCATTCGTGGAACCTAAGGATAGCATACTGCATGACTGGCAGACACCTCTGCAGCTGGCACACAGGCATACGTTAGGCCTGCACACAGCACGCATAACACATTGCACACAAATCCTGTGTGCCAAACAAGCACAGTCTGTACAGCTATACAACACTACTGCTGCAGTTGTGTTAGGTACTTTTATTGTCCAGTACAGTGAGGACATGCTCACCAGGCTGGACAAGGTGTAGGTCACAGTGATATGCTCATGGGGCACTATGGTCCACCACATAACACAAGCATACAGGTCAGTCAGATGCATGGACACATATGACTCAGTCATTGTCCATGCCACCACAGCTGATGTGGGATGTCCCTCACTGGGATACATGATAGGGAACATGGAAGGGATCACTGAGCAAGTGACACAGGCTGATAGAACCCTGACCTTGGTTGGCATCAGACCTTCACCAGGGATTCTGACATATTACTGAATGCTAATGAATTACTGTAGCTACAACACCCTAGCTGAACTGTTCTTAGCATGTGGTCACTGCATTGCTATGGAATAACATCTTACCACTCCCACAACAGGTGAAAACATGCAGCACCTGTTCATCAACAACAGGTAGACTATATGCCCCAGACCAGATGTGTATCCCTTACTACTAGGCTGATAGCATCTACATCTCACACTGTATATACACATCCCACATGCAGCACCTGCACAGAAGTCCACAGTCATAATGTTACCCTGTGCAAATACCATGTATTCACATGTGGCAGGCATCACACATGGTAACTATTGAAGGTCACAGGTACATATGTGTATTTGGCACACACATACATCATGTGTGCATTGCCATAACTGGTTTAATCAATGTCATGCATTATTGTGAGACAACCCGCACACATGGGCATTCTGTGTGGGCAAAACACACGTGGCATGTCTGTAATCAAAAGCCATAAATAATTGTGATATCATTTAGAAAGGGGTATGTTCATCCTGTAGTGTGTTTTCCCAGTTGCCAAAAGGGATATTTCTGTCATACACACTTACCCCCCCTTTATGCACACTCTCTAGTTGCTGGATTCAAACCCCTACCTAACTACGCTATGACACTAGAGACAGACGCATTAGCGAAACACGCTATTCGCATTACTGGGAGATTTTCTTTCTCCTGATATACTTATAGGGTGCTGACATCATCAGAGTTTAGGAAGGGGAATGGGCATCCTGTGGTATGTTTTCACAGGTACCAAAAAGGATGCGCCTTACATACACACTTACCCCTCTTTACACCTGCTGGATTCAAACCCCTACTTAACTATATCATGACATTGAAGATGGATGCATTAGCAGAGCGCGCTATTTGCATTATTGGGAGATTTTCTTTCTCCTGATATACTTATAGGGTGCTGACATCATCAGAGGTTAGAAAGGGGAATGAGCATCCTGTGGTATGTTTTCACAGTTGCCAAAAAGGATGCTCCTTACATACACGCTTTACCCCCTTCACACACACTTGCCACCGGCTGGATTCAAACCCCTACCTAACTATGTTATGACACTAAAGACGGACGCATTAGCAGAGCGTGCTATTCGCATTACTGGGAGATGCTCTTTCTCCTGATATACTTATAGGGTGCTGACATCATCAGAGTTTAGAAAGGGGAATGAGCATCCTGTGGTATGTTTTCACAGTTGCCAAAAAGGATGGTCCTTACATACATATTTATCCCCCTTCACACACACTTGTCACGTACTGGATTCAAACCCCTATCTAACTATGTGATGACACTAAAGACGGATGCATTAGCAGAACACACTATTCGCATTACTGGAAGATTTCTTTTCTCCTGATATACTTATAGGGTGCTGACATCATCAGAGTTTAGAAATGGGAATGAGCATCCTGTGGTGTGTTTTCACAGTTGCCAAAAGGGATGTTCTTTTCATACACACTTACCCCCCTTCACACACACTTGCCACATTCAAACCCCTACCTAACTATGTTATGGCACTAGAAATGGACGCATTAGCATAGCGCGCTATTTGCATTACTGGGAGATTTCCTTTCCCATGATATACTTATAGGGTGCTGACATCATCAGTGTTTAGAAAGTGGAATGAGCATCCTGTGGTGTGTTTACACAGTTGCCAAAAGGGATGTTCCTTTCATACACACTTACACCCCTTCACACACACTTGCTGGATTCTGACCCCTACCTAACTATGTTATGACACTAGAGAAGAACGCAGTAGCAGAGCGCGCTATGTGGATTACTGGGAGATTCTTTTTCTCCTGATATACTTATAGGGTGCTGACATCATCAGAGTTTAGAAAGTGGAATGAGCATCCTGTGGTGTGTTTACACAGTTGCCAAAAGGGATGTTTCTTTCATACACACTTAACCCCTTCACACACACTTGCCACTTGCTGGATTCAAAACCCTACCTAATTATGTTATGACACTAGAGACAGACACATTAGCGGAGTGCGCTATTCGGAATACTGGGAGATTTCTTTTCTCCTGATATACTTATAGGGTGCTGACATGATCAGTGTCTAGAAAGGGGAATGAGCATCCTCTGGTGTGTTTTCACAGTTGCTAAGAGTAACATTTGGACTAAGTGTGTGAGCATGCCCAGTTCAGCCTTCCCATGGCATGTTGTGTGAAAGATGTCTCATTTATCTAAGTGTGTGAGCATGCCCAGTGTGAGCTTTCCATATGTTGAACTCTGCAGCCCATCACATTTGTGGATGAGTGTGACCTTCAACAAATACCTCCAGTTTATGGTTGTGTGTTCTGTGCCATGTTGTGTAGTTACTGTCCAAATGCTTTTTGTGTGAACACAACAGGAGTATACTGTGCCTGCAGGTTTTGCATGGGATACTTTGCACACAATTGTCAACATCCGTTCATACTGACCTAACACTGTAGTACTGTATAGTGTAGTGGTTCAGTACTTTCACTGTGGTGGTCAGTATCCTGGGCTTTAGTCCTATCACTGCTTTACATTTCCATAGTGTGCACAACAGCCTGGTTAGGGTCCAGTTGTGCACATCTGCACAAAGGCGTTGCCTCTACGGACCCTGGTAATTACCACCCCATAAGCTTAACAAGTCTAGTCTGCAAAGCTATGGTGAGGATCATAATGGAGCTCATAAACAAAGATATAGGGGACATGCAGACATTGGACCCGTCACAGTTTGGCTTGGTCAAGGGCAGATCATGCCTTTTGAACTTGGTCGACTTCTTCAAAACAGTCACTAAGGCCATTGCTGAGAGAAGGCAGTCCATACAGCCTACCTTGACCTTGCAAAGGCTTTCGACACAATACCCCACTCGGGTATTGTACAAGGACCTACCAACCTAAATGTAAACCCATATGTCACAAGACGGGTTGCAAACTGGCTTAAGGACAGGACCCACAGGGTTAGAGTTGCTGGCGCTATGTCGGACTCCAAGCTGGTCACAAGTGGTGTCCCACGGGGCTCAGTCCTTGGCCCCCTCTTGTTCATTATCTACTTCTCAGAGGTACAGGCCAACATGGGAGGACTTTGGCTGACAAGGTTTGCAGATGACTGCAAACTGGGCACCATAGTGGACAGTGCATCAGACACGGATATCCTTCGGAAGGGACTCACAGACACTGATAGCTGGTGCCAGAGCCATGGCCTGATGTTACATGCCAAAACATGTATAGTCATACCCTGCGGGAAAAGCAAGGTAACCCCAAGCTACCATATAGGTGGCAATCCTGTAAGCACAGAAGAGGTTATCATGGACCTGGGGACCCAGGTTGACAGTGGCCTTTCTCCTGACACTCACGTTGCTAACGTGGCTACAAAGACCTTCTACATTGCCCACCTGATCAGGAAGGGATTCACATCCAGATCTTGTGGGGTCATTGTTCCCCAGTACTCTTCACTTATCAGACCAATGATCGAGTACAATGCCCCATTCTGGATGTATCTCACCTGACATCTGCAGCAATCAGAGAGACCCCAAATGTCCCCCACCAAAAGGATAAAGGGTCTCCAACAGCTGTCATATGCTGCCAGATTGAAAACACTCCAGAGGTGACATGTGCCTGACATGCAAGGCCATGTCCAACCAGGAAGTAATGGACATGCTCCACCTCAAAATCGCCAATTTCACCAGAACCACTAGGGCAAGTGACTTAAACCTTTGCAGGGATTTAAGTAGGACATATTGGAGGTATAGATTTATCACTCAGAGACTCCCTATGCTGTGGAATAAGATCCCGGTCCATGTGAGGCAGAGCACCTCACTGGCTCTGTTCAAGGGGAATCTTTACCTGTGGATGGGAGATCATTGGTTTACCCCGTGGACCGTCTCTGTGCCACTGCTGGACAGAGGCACGACAGACTAATGGGCACAGTATTGTTTCCATATAAGGGGTGGCGTATGCCACAAAATTCTGGGCTGTGCTTATACATGCCTTAGGGCAGATAGCCTAGTATAAACCTATGAACCTATCTGACCATGGTGCATTATGTTTGGATATGAACTACTTACAACAGCCTCATCCAATATCAGTAGTGTATTCCACAATATAGGTGTACATTGGCAAACACTACCGATGTGCCCTAGGCCATTTCTAATGCTAGTCTGAGAGTGTGTTTGTCCTTCGACACATTGTAAGTGTAGTTTGCCATGACATATGTCTTGTGTAGTATATTGTGCCTCTGTCTACCTGTGACATAACATTGATACCCAGGGTAAACCTACCGTCTCCCATCCACTCATTAAGAGTCCTGTTGAGGAGAATCAATGAGTGACTCTATGGATAACCTGTACTGGTAGTTTACTCATGCGTGGGGGTGGCTTCTGTGTTATGGATAATGCAGTACAGCTTGTCCTATGTATGTCAGTGCTGGGGTTCAGGTCCCTCATGTGCATAGCTCACTGCCATTCAGATTGTACAAGGTGCAGCATGTTCATTGATTCCAGCTTGGACATGGCTTTCTACATCAGGCACAGCTTGCGTCTGGGTGGCCAGCATGGCAGTGTGTGGAGTTGCACTCTGTTTAATCAGGCAACACATTACATGTGTTCAAGCTCTTTGATACTCCTGGTGAGGTACTGTTGTGGACTTTACAGTTGATGGAGGTGTCTGCTGAGGTACACCCCACGAGGGCTGTTGTGGTCATTTGTAACGCTGATGAAGGATAACTGCAGAACCACAATGACCTCCCCTTATCTAGATGTCATAACCTTCATGATTAGGTTGGTATATGGATTGTTTCTGTTAACACTACAGCCACATGTTTGTCCTATGCATGATATCTATCCCCTTGTGTACCCAGGTCCATCATTACATGTGATGTATGTAATGGGTTAACACCTATGTGGTAATTGGTGGTCACTTACTGTATATCCACAGAGGTTGACTATACAGTTGTCTCCATTTCACATGCTGACATGGCTATGGCACCGGTTGTCTGTTTCTATGTGGCCCTTTTGTGGGACGCTTGTGTCAGCTGGAGTGTCAGATATGTTAGGCATTTTGTAGTCCTCTGCAAACATGTTCAGGCACAGTCCTTACATGTTGGCCTGTACCTATGGGGCATATATACCAGACGGGAAAGGTCCCATGACCAAGCTTTGTGGGATGCCTGTTATATGTGGTTTGTAGTCTGACATGGCTACAGCATGTCTGGCCATGTCAGTTCTGTCGTTGGTCTGGTTTGCAACCCCTCTAGTGACATTGGGGTGTATATTTAAGCTGGTGAGCATATCTATATTGAACACGTAGGGTATTGTATGGAAGGCTTTGCAAGGTCCAGCTGCACTGTGTGGGCCACATTGCCCTCATCAGTGACCTCAATCACTGTTTCAACTGAGTCACACATGTTTAGGGGCGGGGTCTGCACTTCATAAACCCACACTGGCTAGGGTCGGGTGTCAATAGATCCCCAATATCGTTATGTCTGCGGTACATGCTGATCCTTACCATAGCTGTGCAGACCAAGCTTTTCAGGAATTTGTGGTGGTTGTTTTTAGTATCCATTCAGGCGACACCTTTCTTGAGAACACCCACTGTTGTTGTACACTGCTCTTTGGGTACATATCCTGTGGTAAGGCTGACATAATGTCAGGGAGGCAGCGATCTGCTGGGAAAGATATTTGGCATTATGGGGGGGGGGTTTGCACTGCACCTGTCAGGATGTATGTTGGCAATACGTGTGTGTGTTTGGTATGTTGTTTGTAATATTTGTGTGATCCAGAGCATATCCAGGAATTCACAACACGCTTACTACCATCAGTTGCAGCAGCCTTGGAGTTATCCTTAGTGTTCCGTACAATTTGTATCATAGTAGGTTCATGGGTTCATACTAGGCTATCCACCCTAGGGCATTTGTAAGCATAGCCACAGTGCATGTGGCTTTTGCCACCCCTTGCTATGTGAATATTATGGCCACTTATGATTTACTTAGCTGTGCCTCTGTCTGGACATGACACAGTAAAGACCCCCAGTGTACATCTACAATTATCCATCCATTTTGCTAACTTCCTGTTGAGGAGTGTTAGTGAGGGGGTCTGCCTAACATGTAGTGGTATTCTGTTCCAGGGTGTGGAGAGACTCAGGGTTAGGTATCTGTCCCTCCAGCACATCCTATTTGATTATGTGTTAAGGTTGACATCTCTGACTCACACAGCTCCGATGGCTTTGGGTTTTCTGGGGTGGAGCATGTCCATTACTTCTGTGTTGGACATGGACTTGTACAACAGACATACAATGCCTCTGTGTTGGCAGTATGTGACTGCATTCGGCTGTGGTGTCTACAGCCGGGTGGCATATGAGATATAGTTGAGACCCTTTATGACTCTTGCTGAGGTACCTTTGGGGTCTTTCTAACTGCTGCAGGTGCCAGGTAATGTACATCTCAAATGAGGCATTGTATTACAATATGGTCTGATAGGGGAACAGTATAGGGGCACAATGACCTTTGTTGACGTAGATGTGACTCCTTTCATGATACAGTGTCCAATATAGACAGTCTTCCTAGACAAATTGGTGATGTGGCTGTCACATGTCAGGTGACTGTCCACTTGTGTCACTAGGTCCCTGATTACTCCTTCCACACATAATGGTTTACCACCTATGTGGTAATTTGTGTGTAACTTGTTTTGTATTTGGTGGTACATTCATCCTGTCCACTGTCTTCAGGACAGTGGGGTGGGGTTCCTGTGTGTGAGAGTGTGGTCTGTAGCATGCTACAGACTGTACAGCAATCTTGCGTACAGGTAGTTGCACATGGGTGGACTGCAATGACATAGGCATTGTCAGTTAACTGGACGTATGGCTGTCTGTGCTGAATATGGATATTCACCCTCCTTCTATGTTTTGTTACAGGTTTTGTGGCCATAACACATGATATGTGGTATTACCTGGAAGTGCTGGTGTGCTGTCATGAGGCTTGCAGCAGGTGTGTATCACTGGACTGACATCAATGTTCTCCATACTGGGGAGGGCCTCAGGAGCATGCATATTGAGGTTTACACATCTGGCATTGATCAGCATTACCCTTCTGTTTCTTTCCAGTTTTGTTTTCTATGGTGGTGGGTTGCTCTTTTCGGCCTTGCCTACGGGAGGATCTCTGTAGTTTGCAAAAGCCTTAGGCAATATCCAGATGCTCATGGGTAACAGGTGCATGCCATCCCTGGGACAGCAGCATGTCTCACTATGGAGTCACCTATTACAACTGTATCAGGCATGTTGTTTCTCCTTCTGTCCTGTGACTGTTTGGCACACCAGCTTTGTGTACTATGTGTTACACGTGCTATGTCTGGAGTTTGTTTTATTGGGTGTCTGCTTTGGAGGCTTGTGTTGGTGTTGTGTGTTTGTAATTATGGCCTCTGGGAATGTTTTTGTGTTTATGTGTTTGGTTTACAGTCGTTGTAGGTCTATGTGGGACTGGGTTTGTGGTGTATGTGGTTACCTTGTCCTCCTGACTAGTTTTGACAGTACTGATTTGGGGGTGCTCAGGCCCCGGTTTGGCTACCTGGTTGCGTCTATCACATACATTTGAATTTATTGGTGTGAGTTGTTGTTGTGTGTGTGTACTTGGGACAGGTGTCACATTGCCATTGGATTCACAGATTCTACTTGTTTTGCCTGGCCTTAGTGGATTGTATGTGTGGGCACATTTTATTGCCATACTAGTGATCACTGATTACTTCACTTTTCATGTTAGATCTATCATGTGGTAGCTTCCTCATTCTCTTCAATGGTTTAGTAATTTATGGTGTCCACCATGCCAGATGCCTGGGTGTATGGCATTGTATCTTGTTGTTTGTGATTGCAGACTCCAAACACTCTTGGCTGTGTTCCTGGTATGCCTGTATAACATGTTCTGCAGTGTGTCCCATATTCTGGACCTGCACAGGGCTTTTCATGGATTCCACATTGGTTTGTAGGGGTGCAAGCTATGCTTTATACATGTGTTTCACTGTGGTACTCTGGCCAGGGACTGGGTTCATGATGTGTAACTACAGTGTGCTTACTCTATGGTCTGGTCTTACCAGTGAGGGATACACTTCTCATCTTAACATCCAGTACACATATTTCTGATTATCACATCCAGTATGCTTACCCCTCTTGTGGAAGTGTTACATTTTGCATGTCCATTTTGTTTGGTGGATTCTGGGAAATTGTCTACACTTGTGTCAGTGCTAGTATAATACAAAGAGTATAGTGACATACACCTCAAAAGCTGACTTCACACTTCTTTGGACTGAGATGGTATCCGTTAAGCCCACTGGGCCAGTGGAAACCACAACACACAATGGTGACTCCTTCACAGACACTTTCTACGGACATCTCTGAGATAGCATGGACCATGCAATCACTAATAGAAACATGACCCTCTCCACCAAGGGAATGTGGCCTGTCTGGTGGACCCCAGCCATGAACAGACTGTATAACAGATGAAGGATACTAATGCAAGACAGAGCAACATCTCCTAAAGGGAAGGCGGCTGTGAGCAGCACTAGTAAAAAGCTATATTCTCTCATAAAGACATCCAAGATCAACTTTGAGACATAAACACCAAAGACGATAGAGATAACCACACTGCCTTCTTCAGTTATGTCAGACACCTGGGTGGAAACCCTCAGATATGCTCTGAGTTGGTACACAACAACATATATTTCAGTAACCTGACAGATATTAGCAACATTCTGGCAGACAGGTTCAGTGCAATCTCCCCCCTCCCTCACCCCCAACAGAAGATAGTTATCACAGATGAATGTAACCTCACTGTCATCTCAGATGTCCATGTGAGAGCCGCACTCAGCAAAGACAAGAACACAGCATCATTGGGACCTGATGGTATCCCCAGTTGCGTGCTATGTGAACTCCAGAAGGAGCTAAACCCGTAAATACAAATGCTATTTAACCTTAGCCTTGTTACAGGATATGTACCTGGACACTGGCGTACAGAAATAGTGGTCCCACTCCGCAAAGGAGATGCCTCCACAGACCCTGGGGACTACCACCACACAAGCTTAACCAGCCTTGTCTGCAAAGCTATGGAAAGAGTCATTATGGAGCTCTTAAACAGAGACATTGGTGACCTACAGACCCTTGATCCCACCCAGTTCAGCTTTGTACAGGGCAGATCCTGCATTTTGCACATGTTTGACTATTTTGATACTGTCAGTAGGGCCATTGATGAGGGCTACACGGTCCACACAGCCTACCTGCACTTGGCTAGGGCCTTTGACACAATACCGCACTCAGGCATCATAGACAAGCTCAACAGCTGAAATATCAAATCATATGTCACAGGATAGTTTGCAAAATGGCTAGGAAACAGAACCCATGACGTCGACATTGCAGGTGCCTTGTCAGATTCAAAGCCAGTCACACGTGGTGTCCCACAAAGATCTGTCCTGGGACCCGTCTTATTTGGCATTTACTTTTCAGATGTGAAAGCAAACATAGGAGGGTTGTGGCTGACAAAGTTTGCAGATGACTGCAACCTAGGCACCATATGTGAATACATCAGCCAGCACACACATCCTACAGAATGCCATCACAAAGACAGATAGCTGGTGCCGGAATCATGGCCTGAAACTGACTGCAACTGATGTGTGGTCATCCCCTTTGGGAGGAACAAAGTACACACAAATCAATACATTGACAGCAACCCACTGAGCACAGAATACAAATCAGACACCTGTGGACACATGTAGATAGTGACATCTCATTTGACACCCATGTTGCCAAAGTGGTTTGAAAGACTTTCTATCTTGCCCACCTTATCATGAAGGGTTTTCCATCCAGATCACAGGAGGTCATTGTACCACTATACTTCTCCCTTATCAGGCCCATGATTGAATACAAAGCCCCATTTGGTATGTACCTCACCCAGCACTTGCAACAGCTGGCGAGACCCCAAAAGTACCTTACCAAGGAGACCAGGGGTGTACAACACGTCATATGCTTCCAGACCAAAGGAAATCCAGCTTTATTCAGCGGCATACCGCATACTTACAGGTGACCTATGCCTGACATACAAGACCATGTCCAATCAGGATGTGGTGGACATGCTCCACTGCAAGCAATCCAAATCCACCAGAACCATGGGAGCTGAAGATTTGAACCTCAGCACATACATGTATAGGACATGCTGGGGGACAGAGTCATAACTCATAGGCATCTCACACTCTAGCAGAGTATCCCAGTTCATGCTAGACAGAGTCCCTCACTGACTCTCTTCAAGAGAAGTCTGGACAACTGGATGTCAGATTGTAGTTTTACCCCAGGGGTCCTCCCTGTGTCACTACTAGACAGAGGCACAGTCAAGGTATTCAATTATGTACGGGGTCATAATGTGTCACTACTAAGTGAGAGGCACAATATTCGGAATCTATTCTGTACACGTATTACCACTATAAGGGGTGGCAATAGCCACATCACTATGGCTAGGCTTATAAATGCACTAGGGCAGATAGCCTAGTAGTAAACTATGCAACTACGACACTATGGTGTATGTGTAGGTATTGTCAGTCAAGAAATATAATGTGTTTTGGGGGGCTTGATATCATCCTGTCGCCCAACAGTTTATTGTCTATTCCTTCTGGCATGTCAAGGGATCAGTTGCTAGTGTCCTCTCCTGCTCAGCTGGTGAACCTGGGAATATTGAGGCAATGTTACAATTGACGCATGTACACAGACAACCCTCTCCTTCTCCCACAAAACACAAATGCATGCAAGAGATGCAACTATATAGCCAACCTGGAGGCTGAGCTCTCTCAACATAGGACTGGCAGGACCAGAGAGGAGGAGAAGGTGACCACACACACCACAAACCCAGTCTCACATAGCACTAGCACAACTTCAAATCATACACATAAACACACAAAGACATACTCGGAGGCTCTGATCACAGATCTACCATACCAGCAGAGGCCACCACAGCAGACACCCAAACAACTGCCTCCACAGGGCACAGCACATGCAACACATAGACCACAGAGTCAGTGTGCCAAACATTCACAGCCCTTAAGGCCAAACACAATGCCAGACACACTCGTCATAGGTGACTCCATAGTCAGACACACTGACGTCCCGCTCACCAGATTGAGTAAGGAGACGGTCACAGTAAACTGCCTATCAGGTGCTGGGATCCACCACATAATGCAAGCACTCAGGTCACTCAACTGCAAGTACAAGTATGACTCAGTCATTGTCCATGCTGGTGTGAACGACCTGAGATATACCTCCCTGGGCTACATGATAAGAGACATAGAGGAGCTCTCTGCTTATGTAGCCCAGGCAGGTATGACCCTGACCTTGAGCAGTATCCTACCTTCACCAAGAATGATGCCACAATACAGAGACAAGATGATCAGCTGTAATAGTTGGCTTAATCTATGGTGTCATTCAAAGGGGATCCCATGTCCGTCTGCCTGGGATGACATGCTGGACAAGCCATGCTGATTCGCAGGGGACGGCTTGCACCTGTCACCCCTGGGCTTCCGGAATTTGGCTCAGGCTCTTGCAACCCCCATTGTGCCTTTTTTAGGCAAGGCTCAGATTCTAAACCTACCACCCTAAAACACAAAAACGGAAGTAAACTAAGGGTGATGCTGCTCAATGCCAGACGTCTCAACCTCAAGATGCACACACTCGAAGCCCTTCTCAGTATGGGAAACATCGATGTCTGTGCTGTGACTGTAACCTGGTTCAAGGCTCCTGACAGCACCCCAGCAGTATCAGGTGTTACCTCATATCATGCGTTCCGGCCCCAAAATTCGGACGACACCAAGAAAGGAGAGTGGGTGTCCATATTCATCAAGGACACCCTCACCTCAAGGTTGGTGGCAACACACGATGCATTGGAGACCATCCAGGTGCAATTAACCATAGGCAAGACTGCTTGGCAGTTTGTAGCAGGTTACAGGCCACCCTCTCAAACTCAGGAACCTCACACAGCTTTCCTGACAACACTGGAGGGGATAAATGTATCTCCAAATACCATCATACTGGGTGATTTCAACTATCCCAATATAGACTGGGATCACTAATCAAGCCCTAATCAAGCCCCAACACTCTAGGCCAAAGGTTCCTAGAGTTCATAACCTCAAATGCCATGGAACAACTAGTCACCATCCCCACAAGAGGAGACAACATACTAGATCACATCATCACGAACATGGGGTCACAATGTTCAACACCAGAAGTATACCCATCATTGGTGAGATCAAATCATAAACTAATCTCACTTGAAGTCCACATCCCGCCCCCACCCCAGATAAATAACACCACAGTGAAGAACTTCTCAGAAGCCAACTTCACACTTCTAAAGACTGGTGTGGTCTCTTTCAAGGCCCCCAAGCCAGCGGAAACCATTACCCAAGCCGCTGAATCACTTACAAATGCCTTCTACCAGCACCTCCAGGACTGCATGGATCAGGCAATCCCACACAAAACAAAGACTCTTTGTACCAAAGGCATGCGTGCGGTCTGGTGGACCCCAGCCATAAACATGATCTACATCAGAAGGAAGGTGCTACTACAAGGTAGAGCAAATTCCATAGAAGGGAAGACACCCTGCTCATTATGCGTAAAGAACTGAGATCTCCCATAAAATCATCCAGGGCACATTTTGAGAGAAAACTCGCTAAGGACTCAGAAGACAATCATGAGGCCTTTGTTAGCTATGTTGGAAACCTGGGAGGTGACTCCCAGATATGCTCAGGATTAGTTCATAATGATGTAAAGATCACTGAACCTACAGACATTGGCAACATACTGGCTGACAGGTTCAGTGCATATTTCCCCCCACCCCCAAAGGGAGGGATAGCTATACCAGGGGATTGTAGCCCCCCAAACATCTCAAATGCTCAGGTGAGAACTGCTCTATCCAAGGCGTGAAACACAGCATCCATGGGACCGGATGGTGTCCCCGGTTGTGGGCTCCACAAACTCAATGAGGAATTGAACCCACAGTTAGGGCAGCTGTTTAATCTTGGCCTCACCTCAGGATACGTACCCAAGGAGTGGCATACGGCAACGGTGGTCCCACTTCACAAAGGTGGTGCCTCCACAGACCCCGGACACTACCGTCCCATCAGCTTGACAAGCCTGGTCTGCAAAGCTATGGAGAGGATCATAATGGAACTCATGAATGAAGACATAGGGGACTTGCAGACTTTGGATCCAACCCAGTTTGGCTTTGTCAAGGGCGATCATGCCTTTTAAACTTGGTTGACTATTTCAGAATGGTCACCAAGGCCATTGACAAGGGCAAAGCAGTCCACACAGCCTACCTTGACCTGGCAAAGGCTTTCTATACAATACTCCACTCGGGTATCATTGACAAACTCACCAGCTTAAATGTAGACCCATACGTCACAAGATGGGTTACAAACTGGTAAGTGACAGCACCCACAGGGTCAAGGTTGATGGCGCCATGTCACACTCAAAGCCTGTCACAAGTGGTGTCCCACAGGGCTCAGTCCTGGGCCCACTTTTGTTCATCATCTACTTTTCAGATGTACAAGCAAACACAGGAAGATTATGGCTGACAAGGTTTGCAGATGACTGCTAACTGGGAACCATAGTTGACAACCCATCTGACACAGACATCCTTCAGATGGGTCTCATAGAAACGGATAACTGGTGCCAGAGCCATGGCCTACAGTTAAACGCTAAACAATGCATAGTCATACCCTTTGGGAAGAACAAGGTTACCCCTAGTCCACATATAGGTGTTACTCCTATAAGCACAGGAGAGGTTATCAGGGATCTGGCCACCCAGGTTGACAGTAACCTTTCGTTTGACACTCACGTTGCCAAAGTAGTTAGGGAGACCTTCTACATTGTCCACCTCATCATGCAGGGATTCACATCTAGATCAAGGGAGGTCATTGTTCCCCTGTACTCATCACTCATCAGACCAATGATTGAGTACAATGCCCCATTCAGAATGTTTCTGACCCAACACCTGCAGCAATTGAACAGGCCCCACACATTGCTCACCAGACGGATAAAAGGTCTCAAATGTATGTCTTATGCTGCCTGACTGCAGGAACCCCAGCTCTATTCAGTCGCCTACCATCTGCTCAGAGGTGGCCTGTGCCTGTCATACTAGGCCATGTCCAACTCGAAATTAATGAACATGCTTCAACTCAAAACCTCTAACTCCATCAGATCTACACGGGCAGGAGACTTAAACCTCAACACGGCTATTCATAGGGCATGCTGGAGGGACAGATTCATCACCAAGAGACTCCCTATGCTGTGGAACATCATCCTGGTACATGTGAGGCTGGGCACCTCGCTGGCTTTGTTCGAGAGAAATCATGACCAATGGATGGGTGATCGCAGGTATACCCCAGGGATAACCTCAGTGTCACTGCTTGACAGAGGCACAGCAACATAATGGGCATATTTTAGAACTGAAGGGGTGGCGGAAGCCACAAAACTCTGGGCTAGGCTTATATATGCCCTAGGGCAGAGAGCCTAGTATGAACCTATGCACCTATGAACATAGGCCTGGTGCAGTTCCTGCTATTAGGACAGTGGTCTGCAGCAAGCTATTTAGTAGTAGGCAGTTTTAGCAATTGGTATTTAACCATGGCTAATCCATGTTGCTTCTTGTTGTGGTGCCAACATGGGGGTGTGGTTATCCATGACATTTATTGCTAGTCACCCTCGTTTTGTAGCTTGTTCCATGTTTTTGCACATGTACATCCCTGTATGAGGTGTGACCTGGTAGTGTTAGGGTGCTGGTGTGGGCTTTGTCCCAGTTGTCTATTACAGCACTGATATCTACATCCTCTATACTGTGTGCGATTACACTGCACACATCTTGCTGTTTATACTTCTGGCATTGGGTAGCATTACATCTAGGTTCCTATCCCTTGTGGTACCTATGAATGTGGGTTTGTGTTTTTGTGGTTTGTGATGGGTGAGGGTGGATGTTAGTCAGGGTTCTCAGGTGTGCATATGGTACATGGTGTTACATTACTTGACACATGGCATTCATGCCTCGGGTGGTGCTGCAGGGCTGCCTCTGTCGGATGCACATACTACACTCCCTGTACATGTTTGGAAGCAGGTTGTGTCATGTTAGGCATCCCTGTTACTATATGAGTGAGTCAGAGCGGGTATCAGTCCCAGTGTTCCTACTGACCAAGTGTATGTGCTATGCGTTGCCTCTTTGCCAAGGCCAGGGCATACTGGGCACGCCTCCTTCTGCCTACTGGGGCAAGGTCAGGTTGTTCCTCCTCCGAGTCACCCTCTGCCTGTGGTGGCCTTGGCAATGGTGGGGGTATGTTTGGCCCAGCCCTATGCTGGTCCTGCTGCAGCTGTTTCCGCAGGATCATATTATGTAGCATAGCACATATCATGATCATTTGGGTACATGTAGTTGGTGTGTACTGCAAGGCTCTACCAGATGTGTCCAGACACCGGAACCATGACTTGAGCAGCCCAAACACATGCTCTATGATGTTACGTGTTTGTGCGTGTGCCTCATTATGGCGTTCCTGTTCAGGTGTGTGTGCATTTCTGATGGGTGTCATCAGCCACGGCTCAAGTGTGTAACCTGCATCCCCCACTAAGTGTCCGTGTGGGAAGTCCCCACTGGCAAATGATTGGTACAGCTGCGTCAGATGCCAGATGTGGGAATCGTGGTAGCTCCCAGGGCAGCCAGCACACACATTCATTATTATGCCCTGGGCATCACACACGACCTGGCAGTTGATGGAGGGGAATCCCTTGCGGTTCATGTAGGCTCTACCCCGCTCACCGGCTGGTGCTTTGATGCGTATGTGCGTGCAGTCTATTGCACCCAATACCTCAGGGTATCCCGCTATTTGCTGGAAGAGACGCATATTGCTGGCCATAACCTCACGGGCATTGGGGAAATATACATGATCACCGACATGTGCTGACATGGCATCCAGGAACTGATGCAGTACCCTGGAGGCTGATGCCTGTGATATCCCCATCATATCACCAGTTGGTCTCTGGAAGGTACCTGTTGCTAGTATTCTTAGGCCAACACATACCTTGGTTTCCACTGGGATGGGTTCCCCTCTGTTGTTTCTGTGTGTGAGGCGTGGCCTGCACAGCTCAACAAGTTGCTGCAGAAGGTCTCTGTCCACTCTGTAGCGCTCTACTATCTCCAGCTCATGTAACCCATGGTAGGTGACCCTGGGCCTGAATACTCTTCTCCTTCTCCTCACTCTGGGTTGTCTGTCAGCATCTGCATTGTCACCACCCTCAGCAATTCGCCTATGCCTGCTTATAACAGCTATGGCAGCCCCTAGCATTTCTGCTCTGAGTTCAGCTTTTTTCAGTTTTCAATTCTGATAGCTTACTTTCTTACAGTATCTCTTGTGAGAAACACTCTGCACTGCTCTTTGCAGTGTTTTAAGTGCTGGGTTGGGCTTCTAGTCTGCCTGTGTAATTGCCTGCTTCCAGTTGTTTCCACCAATTAACTCCAGCAGTATCCTCTGGCAGTTTCCCTGTATTTTGGTTGTTTCCTGTTTTCTCTCTGTTTCCTCAAGGGGAGCAATGTGCACACCAGCTTAAGCACGCTCACAGTCACTTAAACGCGTGCACACATCCTTACACAGTGTTACACGTGCGCACACATCCTTACACGGTGTGAACTTGGCTGATTCATGTTAAAACGCGCACACACTGCCTTCCAAACGTGCACGCCTGCGCAAACCATTGTAAATGGTTTGCAACACGCTTCCACATGCTGAACCTGCCTTACACGCGCGCACACGCGCGCATGCACGTATTTCAAGAAAATTTGAGTGTAAGGATAGTGTGCACTCTCTATTTCTTGACTTTCCTAGTGTTCTGTTGGGACACACCTCTCTCCCTGATGTCTGTCTGTCATCTGTCATGTTACATTGCCGTCCAATCTGATACATTTATTTCTATCATTCCCCCCGTGATGTCACCTACCTCTTACTCTGTTCCTCCCCCTTCTATAACTCTTACACTACTTGGAAAGTGCTCATTACCTATGTGGCAGTGTGATTCAGTATTGTAACCCTCATTTACATAGGATTGCCTAGTAATGCTTAGTTATTGTCTTACACGGAGCTTCCCCCCCTTGACAACCACTAAACGGAGGCCATATTGTTTTTGGTCTGCAAGTCCCTCCATTGACATTCCATGTAATACATTAATCCCACAATTGTGGGCTTATAAGCTTCGGTTTTAAGTTTTAGGTAGCGCACCCCGTTTGCGCGGGTGTGCGCTGCAGTTAAACATCATAATCCACGAAAAAAAAAAAAAAAGTTATTTATAATATTTTTGCAACACTTTTTCATGCCAATGGCCACATATTTGGCCATTGGCATGCTTAATGAAACATATGCACCCTTTATTTGGATCTGACATAGCTCCATTTTCATTTTTGCAGAAATGTACTCAGTTGTCAGCTGAGTACATTTCTGCAGCTAACACGTCCGTTACACGGACTGGTTTGGGCTTCTTGGATTGCTCAAATACTTCATTTGCATATATTTCAGCTGCAAATGAGGTATTGAGCATTTCCACGCCCAGTCCGTGTAAGAGACGTGTTAGCTGTCTCTTACACGGAGGTTTGGGCTGTTCCTGAATCGGGAGGCTTACACGGAGGCTTACACTACTCTTGAACTCCGTGTAAGCCTTCCTGAATCCTGCCCATGGTCTCTGCCAATATAATTTGCAAGTCATACTGTAGCAACAATCAATAGGAAGAGGTACTAGTAAATATTAGGCCAGACCATTTATGGAGTTGAAATATGAACAGATTGTTTCAGATTACAAAAACTAAGAATATTATTCCAAGTTCCATAAAATAATCAATATGAGAGGCTGGCGTTTTCAAAACCATTGTTTTCCCATTGAGTCTGTTTTTGCTTGTATGTAATTTAAGCATTAAAATAAATAATAGAAGAGACTCTTCCTGTTATAAAACCTCGTACACATGATTTACAACTGCAGCTACTAGTGATGCCTGTTGCACACATAGCCCACACACTACTTTCATACATTGGGAATAAATGCAACTGTTGTAGTTACAAAGCATTTCTGGGGTGCTTATGTCATGCTGATAAGTATCACATCTGTGGGTATTTTGGTAGAAATTCCAGACTTGAAAGTGCTATATAGCTTCATTCAGTAGCAGATACACCAACATGATTGCATGATTGTACATCTGTTTTGCCACAGGTAACTGAGTAGTAGACTGCTTTATTGTGCCTCGCAGATCTTTGAATGTTCACTGCTGACACAAACACTGCTGTCCTACATCCTGTAAACATAATGTCCAAGACTTTCTGGCTCATGCATGATGCCAGCATGCACACCATTCCAGGAATTATAATTAACCATCTATTGATCTAAGTTGTACTTGAAGATGGTCAAGATGAATGGGAAGTTTGTTCCAGAGAAGGGGCAGTGTCTGAGAGATGTTTCTATCTCTTCAACATGATTTATATTGTAAGAAGATAGGCTAATGTCCTTGAAATGAGTGACCCTTATTCAGTTTGTTTTATCAATGCATAACATTTCCATCATGGACAGATTGGAGACTGCCCTGGAGGCCAGACAAAGATTGCCCCTTAGTAGTCTGCAGAAGACAGAAACCAGTGATAGGGCTTTTAGTCTTTCTGTGTAAGACTTATTTTTTACACCCTGTATTGTTATTGTGTGAAAACTCTGTGGTTGCTACAACTGTTGCAGATGTGTGTTGAGGTACATGCAAAAAGGTTCACTATATTCAGTTGTTGGAGCGATGAGTGCTAAATATAATAGAATTATAACATCCTTTGATGTGGATGACATGCCCATATGTAGGAGTTGTGCCTTATAGAAGGGATTTGTCACCATTGTAGGCACATGATGTTCAGAATTCTGATTTCTATCTACCTGAGTACCCAGATCCTGTACCACTGGGTCTACTGTTATGGATATGCTATCTTTACTTTAATTAGCTTGGGTATTTGCTTTCAAAAAGGGAATAATTATGCTTTTTTGTCCATTTAGTCTCCATGATTCTGGCAATAATCATTTATGTATGTTAATACTTTCTGCAGTATATCAGTAGTATTCATGGATTCAATGATTGTCCACAGTTTGCAGTCATCTGCACAGTTGGTCATACAAAGGTTGTATGAGTTTCCCTTGACTTCTGAGAATTAAATACTGAATATAAAAGGACCCAGTACAGAAACCTGTGTTAGTGCCCTGGTCACTGTCCTCTTGCTAGTGGTCAATTCACACACTTTCACAATATGTGTACTTTCATTGAGCCATTTGGATACCCATTTGGTGACGTATAGGTTTATGCCTAGCTGAGACAGTTTCTGTAATACCCATGTGTGGATTTGCGTGAAAAGCCTTGGCCATGCCAGGTTCAGTGGGATGCATAGCATTTTCATCATCCATAGGCTTGGTGACCTTCTCAAAGAAGTCAACCAGATTTAACAGACATGATCTAGCCTTAACAAATCAAAAATGTGTTGAATACACAGTCAGGAGATTATCTTTGTTCTTCTTGATAAGGTCCATGATGATTCTTTCCATTGCCTTACACACAGACTAGTCAGGCTTTATGGGTCTATAATTCCCTATGTTGGTTGATGGTGCCCTATTGTTCAGATATATGACTGTTGCTGTCCACCATTCTACCAGAACATGACCTATCTGGAGGCTGGGGTTAAATAGGGATCCAACTGTGTCTGCTAAGTCATGTATTAAGTTATTGAAAAGGCAACCCTGGGTGTTGTCAGGGCCCATTGATGTCATGCTTTTAGACTTAGAGAGTGCACAAATGAGCTTTCCTTTTGCACAAATAAGCCGAGTAATGTTTGTATGTATACTTTGGGTGACAGCCATTGGGGACAGGGTCATAAAGTTTGATCCAAATCTGTCAGCTAGCAGGTTGCATATTTCCTCAGGTTGAGTATGGGTGGTGCCATCTACAAACAGCTATGCATATAACTGTGTATCCCCCTTATGATTTCATACTTAATAAATGATTTGTGACAACACCTCCAAATACAAACTTGTGTATGCATCACATGCCATACAGTGGAAATGCAAACACAGTTGCACAATTCTGTCTATTTCATGTCATTAAATCAACTGCACATCATATGGCTATATGTTTATCATTGGAAAGGTGTGCGTTAGGGCACTAATATCATATATGGACACATTACAAATGATGTGGCTGTAATTTATACAGAACAATTAATGACACAAATGCTGATAGTCAAACTATTTTGCTGAGAAGCATCTGAATATTCCTTGTAAATATCAATGCGATTTTGAATATAATAAATTTATCATGATTGTAAGTGAATCTGAACTTGTTATATGTTTGCGTGTGTAACATCATTATGACATGTGGATGAAGCAAGGAGTGTGTGTGCCCATGTAATCAGTATGATGGAACATTGCTGTATGTCACATAACATTTAAGGATAGCAGGTATACACATACACACATTTTCCATACTGCAAGTATCACTGTGATGGTTGAATGAGAACTGTGTAGAATGTTGATATACTCCACTAGAAAAATGCATGCCTTACTAAGGCAACAATATACATAGCATCATCTCATGTCAACAATCCTCAGCAGCCACATTACTATAGCTGTTATGGAAGGAACAAATAATCAAATGTTAGCAATGGTCATCACTACACTACATTACCTCCAATCACATATTGGAATACTCTGTTGTAAGACTACCGTACATCCATACCTCAACATAGCACATGTGGATGACAGCAACGTTGACATATGCAATGTTCATCAGGTCACAGGACATTACTAGGTTAACAGTCAACATCATATAAAATCATAGCCATTATTATAGCCTTTAAACCAAAATTGCTATATCTGTGTGATGGAAGATAGTAGGGGTATCTGCATATGTGTGTACGTGTTTGATTGAATTACATACTGCCTCTATGCATATGTAACATGTGCACCACCCCATGACAGAATTAGTAATCACATATCCAGTAGTATAGAGATGGTTTGCTGTGGTTCATGGAAGGTCTCTGATTCATGGTGTGTGTATACATCTTTGAGGTGATTAACACCTCCGGTGTTCTGCATGGAAAAAGGAGTTGTTAAAATCATGTTAAGGTTCTCCTGAGTGGAAATCAAATGAAAAGAGATTCAGAAGATCATACAATGACCATAATATACCATCAATCATACACACATCAAGTGACTGATGCCTGATTCAAACATTAAACCTGTGTAGAATTTACAAGTTGGATTCCATATAATGTAAGAATAGCACAACCACCGATGTCTGACTTTCACACTGTCAGGGTATACCTTATAGATGATGACAGCATCAGTGTATGCAAATAAGTTGTTGGTAGCAGTGTCTGACATAGATAGCTGTGGACTCACATGCTACTCTAAAATTTATTCTAAACCAAGCGTTGACTAAGCACACACACACACACACTGACTGCTGTGAAATTAGAACTCTTAGCTACCTAGTTACACAAGATATAGACCAAAGTACTTAACACTAGCACCACAGCACAAGACTGACTTTAGCAGTTCTGAAGTGCATTTAATGGAGGATGACATCATCAGTGTATGGTGAGAATAAGGATGTTGGCATGAAATGGCTGTGTAGTCTTGTACCAGTATATAATAATTTTCTGAATGATACTTGAGTGAGGGTAGCAGGACATAGACGTATGCTCTTCTAACTATGCACACACACACACTTAGACAAACAGGTACACATACACGTTGACTGTTGTGCAATTTGATCCCCTATCTAGCTACTTACTCAAGCTGCAGAACACAGTAATTAGCACTCACGGCATCACAGAATTTGGATTTCATCACTGTCATAGTGCTCTTTATAGAGTATGACATCATCATAATGTCGCAGATAACATATATTGTCATGAGACTTGTGTGCAAAGACTGGACTTCAGATTTGACTGTGTGATTACAATGTGCAAAAATACATTTAAAGACATCCTTGTAACCTAGGTGAAAGAAGCTGTTGTGAATGCATGTTGCAGAACTGAGAGATACATGTACCTATTTCTCAGCATGTTGTTTAGATAACGCGCTCAAACACACACGTACACACACTTTGAAAATAGCAGTACTGCAAGGGTTTAGGTATGTGTCTTCATATTCCAATGAAGTCATGTCCACATCAATAGAATTTTCTGATGATATCAATGTGATAGGACCATGGATGACCAATGTCCAGTGTCAGTATAAATCCATATCAAATGTAGCAATCCAGTTTTTCTCTGTATTTCTGTAGTGTCGTTGACAGCGGCCCATGTACTGATATATCTTTTGCAAGTGCATTGCTGCAGGGCACACATGAATCTCAGAAAGTATGTGTTCATTAAAGCACATGTTCCTGCTCCTCTCTTGTGTTTATGAATGCTATATATATCATGGAAAATAACAGGCCAATAAGCATAGTAAGACAGGTTAAACCTTTCTTTACATAGCACCTCACTGAGAAACTGATTTGCATGGACAATGGCAAGGTGTTAGCAAACACGTGATTAACATTTCTTGAATTCAACTTGAACTTGTGAAGTTGTTTGGCAGATATGTTATGGGAGAAATAGCTAAAATATGCTATCCATACTGTAGTTTCTATAGGAAATGTTGGGTGCAGACATTTATTACATAAATACCTGTTGCTATTGCCTTCCCCATTTGCAAAGTGGTGAGCATTGAGCAAATGTGGGTATCTGCTTAAGGAAAAAATTAATAATATGTCACTTGGCTTATCTTCCTTTGCATAAACAGACTAAGCAACATTGCGTGGCCATCAGCACTCTGGACTGGACTGAGCTTAGACAATGTATCTAGTGCCTAGTTTTCCCTGTACCACAGTGTGCAAGAGCAGTGTTCACCTTGTCAAAGTGCAGATGAAATAGTGCTCAAATCCAGATCATTCTCTTCTTTTACAAATGTTGGAATGACATTAGCTAAGTAAATGTGATCAAAACTGCAAATGTTGCTATAATTGACTACAGTAAATTATGTATATTCCACACTTTTTTCAGTAATGCCTACCTCAGTACAGTTGTACAACTATTAGCTGTTTTGCAGGCTTCACTGAAAATCACAAGTTAATTATGTGTATACCTTTCCAGAAGTGACAAGGGGTGGTACCTCTTTTTAAATGATTATTATGACCCATCAGATATGATAACTATTTGCATATGGCTTGATACCCTGAACAGTGTGTACAGTATGCTTTGTCACAGTAAGGACAGTTTACATATTACATTAGATGAACATTTCATCCATCATCACCTGAACATGACACAAAGAGAATCCTAAATCAGATTTTTAAACCTTGCATACTACAAGAACACTGATAATCTATTGAATCAAGGTAACATGTATTATCCATCAGGACAGTCGTGTTAGTTTGCAGAAACCATCTATCAACCTAACAGATGCACACGTATAAAGAGGGGTGGCAGTGAAAGAACAGATACAAAAAGAGATGAACATGCACCTAACAATGTTCGATGGAATGGAACATTCATGGACATGTCTTTGGTCTGTTCTCATTATTAATCTGCCATGGTGTATAACATGAAGTTACTGATATGGGGAAAAGAAGGGTTAGGAAAGGGACAACAGGTTTATGACAAGCAGAACAAGGTTGGATAAATAAGTGATAGTTGTGGGGATGGGTGTCAATTCAGATACTCAGTTTTGGCCAGTATTTAATATAGCTCCATTAGAACTCATAACTGTGGTAAATGCTAATATGTGGGTGATTAAACACATCATACGCATATTATATCACACTAAGAAATTATGAGAAATGCATCTGGAATCAATCCCTTGAAATAATTGACAAAAAAAAATCTTTAGTCAAGTTTTTTTATGTCAACACTCCACATAGGAAGTTGCAGTTTGTTATATTCAGTGGGCTAAATAACTGTCAGAGTAAATGTCTCAAAATACTTCCTTTACTCTGCATTAACTCTATGTTTCTTTAGCAAAGCAAGTTCAAGCAGGATTGCATGGAGATAACTGAACCAATGTGTTCAATAGCAAAAGTTCACCAGATTTTGCCACAGGACATGCAGAGCCACTCACCGCCACTCTGCACTGGTGTAGAATGCCAAATTCTGTGCAAATGCAGAGGACAAAAAAGTGAAGGTTTTATTACAAGCCATTTCTGGTCATGTGTGTGGTGTGCGATTTTATTTTTTGACCAGATTAAAGGTGTGAAAATGGGGTAGATGGGAAAGTGGTGAAATAGGGTAGAAGCAGGTGGAAGAACAAATGGGAAGCACTAAAGAAATCTGCAGGAGTGGATTAGGAAAGAAGCATAGATATCCCCTTCTTCAACACTGTAATGTAAACATGTATAGAAAATTGGATGAATTTGGTCTGTCACCACAACACAGATGGGTGATAATGCAATAATGTTGTATAGCCAATTGGACAAAAATCAAGTGTGTCAAGAAGGCGCATGCTAAGTGGAAATCTATGTATGGGACTAATTTTGTTTTTATTTTATTTATTTTTGTGAGACAAGTGCCTATTTTTTCTTTTTTTTTGTTGATTTCAAGAAGAGAGGAATATTAGGAAAGTGACATGGGAATGTCAGGGTCAGGTAGATAGGGTAGTTGAAAAAGCAGGTGCAGACAAACAGGACAGATGAAACAGACACAGGAATGGTGATGGACAGAAAAGATTGGGGAACACAAAGAATGGGGATAGGTAGAGAACATCAGAGGCATATGCCTGTCAAGCATAGGAGCAATGAGAATCTAGTCCTCACCCTTATAAATGTCATCACTGTCCCCTTCCTTGATTTCTGGGGTGTGACTGCTGTCTTTTCTATTCTAATGAGCAACGTCCTGACATGGCTGATGAAGGCACAGATGTCAGTTTCTATTACAGCATGCACCATCCCTAGCAGCTCCTGGTGGGTGATGTAATCACTACCTCCACCAATACTCCTGAGAGGTACCAATGCACCATCAGCCTGGGCAATGCTACCTGATGTCAGTGTGCCAGGTAGTGCAGAGATTGCAGAGTCAGTACTGCCAGGTTGTGTCCCAGAGGTGCTGGGTGTTGGTGTGACAGCCACTGGAGGGATGGCAGACTGAGTCACTGTACCTGCCTTACCTCAATGTGCTGAGAAGCATTCATTTGTTGGAGTAAAAGTATGACACCATAACAGTGTGTTTCCATTTAACAATAAAAAAGAGGGATAAGGGATGAGGTGAGATTAAAAAGAAAAAAATGATTAGACGCATTATATGTCACATTCATGGTTTATTATAGTAAATGTTATATTATTATTATTATATTAGCTATACAGCTTTCCAACTCCCCAAAAGGAGTGTGAATTGTTACAAGTAATCCTTGGAATATGCAGATATTCCATATATGCCTTTAAAGACACTATATATAAACTTAAGAACATGGCATTAACGCCAATATTACTGCAATTAAACATTAAAAATTATATTTGTTAAATGTAAATGCATAGTTTACTTGTAGGAATTGAACCCACCTACTTTGAATACAGTATTTAACTTGCCTAATACAATTGCCAAAGGCTACAGAAGAAACCATCCATGCTTGCATTTACAGTTAAGGTCTGCATGCTTAAGTTGCTACTACTCTATGGAATACCAATACATTTAATACAGTCATGTTCATTTGTGCTGCATAGATACCTTTACCTCTCTGAGTCTTTCCAATCTTTTAGCACGTGCTTCCCAGTTCTCTGAAATATCCAGTGCAGCTGTAAAATAATGGAGAGAAAAAAAAAGACATAAAAGCATGCGTACCAGTCTTGGCTATCTATAGATTTTCATAGTATTTACCGTTGCTTTATCTGTACACTTAAACAACTGTTGGATGACAGCAGTTCTAAACTAATCCAGCCACTGGTCAAGTTGTGCCAGCTTGCACCATTTCAGGTCAATATAATGATGCCTGCATTGCTCCCTAATGTGTTATATGCCAGTCACACTTATGACAGCCTTGGCTACACTGTTCCAAGCCTAAGTCTTATACTGAGACCCAGTATAGTTCCCCTGTAGCAGCCTACACCTGTAGTACTTCAAAAGGAGTGCAACAAATATTTTAGACATCTGTGCCCTGACTTTGGCACTATATTTCCCATCTCCCGCCATGTCTGCAAAGGTCCTCCAACAACAGTGCCAAGTATTTTCCTGCCTATTTGTGATATTGTGTTTTTCAAAATGTGCACAGACATGCACAACCATGTCAACCATGTTTGCATTATGTTAAGTGGAGAGGAACATTGCCAAACAAAGAGGAAGGGCATTTATGAAACAGCAATGATAATTTGACATCTGACATTAATTTATGGCATGTGTGCTCCTACATCAGGTCACACTTTGTCCAATGGTCAACACTGATATGCTAAATGACTTGGCTTTTAAAACATGAATTTGGATGGATCAAAGGGATGAGGTGAAATATATTTTGTGGGGCCTTGCACACTGCTAAAAGTGATTTTACAATGTGGAGTTCAAACCCATGTAAAAAAGGGAATGCATATATTTCCACATAGGTGATTTTTCTTCATTGTCACAGAAGAAGTGTTTTTCAAACATGGTCATTACAAATATACATTTAAAAAGAGAGTGGTGCTATACTTTAATTAAGCCTATATTTGTGTGACATTACAAGGTCCTCACTTATGCATTTTCAGGTGTGATGAAGGACTAATGTCTGACAATATACTGGAAATGGATAGATTTGTTTTACTTTAGTAATAAATGTTGGAGTTCTGGTACAGACCACACAATACAGCTGTGTTTTACAGTTTTACTTGGGTTATGGGAGGTGAGTTGATTATTGTCAGTAAACTATGAAGTCCATCATAGGTATGAAAATACATTTTTGAATAAATAATCATCATTGTCATTCTAAACAAGTTACACATATCATCTATATGATATCATGGTGTATGCTCAATCAACTTGCTATACATAGCTATTGGTATGTAGTATTACCTTTATATTCAAAGTTTTGTGAAAAATGTATAATGGGAGACCCTTAAAAAAAAAAAAAAAAAAAGTGTGCTGGAACAGAACCGTAGCCTACATGTGTTCTGGCCATGAGCCACAGTCAAAGCTAAAAAAGAAGTTATGTACTAACCATAACATTCCATGTGAGTTGTTCATCTCACCTTCATTCTTTACTGATGGGTTCGGACCCAATCCCTTGGCTCTGACACGGCCAATTGCAAAGCTCGAGGTCTTCAAATAGCTGGAGGCCAAATCCCTTTCCCATGAATCACCTGGAGTTACCTCAGATCTTGTTTGCTGCATATAATAATACCATATGTCATTCTTTCACTCCCAAGAGAAAGGTGTAGAAGGATTGAGTAACCAGGATGGATCCAGCATCTTGGTCATCTATCAGCCCAGGAGGGTGTAGGAGGGAGGGACGTAAGAATGAAGGCAAGATGAACAACTCACACGGAATGTTATGGTAAGTACATAACTTCTTTATGTTTAGTTGTTCAATCTCGCCGTTCATTCTTTACTGATAGGTAGCGTCCCAAGCACCATCAATCTCGGGTGGCTCAAGGGAGTATATTTCTCAGGATGTGGATCCAATGGAGGCCTTGTCCCTGGAGGTCTTATCAGCTCTGTAATGAGTGATAAAGGTATGAGGTTTTGACCAAGTGGCTGCTGCACAAAGGTTATCAATAGGAAGCCTGGCCGAAAAGGAAGATGAAGTACAAGCTGCTCTTGTTGAGTGAGCTTTAATCTTGTGTTGCAAAGGCATATTGGCAGCTGAATAGGCAAAGGTGATACAATCAGATAACCATTTAGACAGAGTTGTTTTAGCCACTGGTCTACCCTACCTGGAGTGCGAGAATGAAACAAAAAGTTGGTCTGATTTCCTGAAAACTTTTGTTCTATCCAAATAAAATCTGAGCTGCCTGTGAACATAAAGCTTGTTCAGCATATACTCTAAATTATTTGAATGGTTGGGAAAGAAGACGACAAAACAATAATCTGGTTCAGATTGGTTTCAGTGCAAACTTTGGGCAGAAATGAGGGGTTTGTTCTAAGTGAGCCTCTGTCAGCATGGAATATCAAATAAGGAAGCTTGATGGATAAAGCCTGAAGCTCTGACACTCTGTGAGCAGAAGTAATGGCTACCAGAAAGATGGTCTTCCATGATAAAATTTTATGTCACAAGAGGAAGCTGGTTCAAATGGTGGAAGAATTAACCGGGAAAGCATAAAATTTAGATTCCATGGAGAATAGGGAGATTTCACAGGTGGTCTAATATGAAAAGTCCCTTTGAGAAAGGCTTTAGATAACTTGTACATGATATTCAGCCCTTCAAATCCAAGATGAAAATTAGAAATAGAAGCCAATTGAACACGGAATGTTGCTGCTGTGGCTCCTTTGTTAAAAATCATAGTTATGAACTCTAAAATGGAGGCCATAGGGGCTTGGTAAGGATCAATATTATTTTTATAGGCCCATATAGACATTTTTTCCATTTGCTAAGATATAGCTTCCTAGTAGAAATTTTGTTATAGGATAAAAGGATCTGTTTTGTCTCATTAGAGAGGTTATGGAACCTGGCTATTATGGGAACTGGAGCAGCCAAGCTGTTAGCTTCAGGGACTGCAGAGAGTGATAAAGATCCCCCGATGAGTGCGTCAGAAGGTCTGGAACTGGGTCCAGAATCCAAGGATCCTCCAAAAGATGAAGTTGAAGGAAGGGGAACCAAATCTGACGAGGCCAATGAGGGGCTATTAGAATGATGGTCCCTCCCAGGGTTTTTGCTTTATGTAGAACCTTGGATATCAACCGGATTGGTGGAAATGCATAGAGGAGACCCAGAGGCCAATCATGTATGAGTGCATCCCTTGGGGCTTCACCCAGAGTGGGAATCAGGGCAAAGTATCTTCTGCATTTCATGTTCATGTGACTGGCAAAAAGGTCACAGCAAGGCTGTCCCCACCTGCGGAATATCTTGTCTGCTATTTCTTTATTGAGGGACCACTTGTGGGGCAACAAGATGGCCCTGCTGAGCTTGTCTGCTATCATGTTGGATTTCAGCAGGATATGCATTGCCAACAGAAAGCTGTAGTATCCAGGCTGGTAATGTAGTTGTTGTACTGTAGGGGCGCTGTGGGGAATTCAGCATGTACTGTTGGTTCTATATTCTCTGGTAACTTGTTGGTTCTGTGTAGTAGATGACTTGCAGAAGTTGTGTGAAGAAGCATGGGTGCGCACCTGGAGGCTCTTAATAAAGAAAGGCCTTACAACTCCATAAACCATGTGGTTTCGTTATTTCCCAGGATATAACATATTGGCGACGAGAGGATGGGATGCCTCCGAGTCCGCTGAGAGTAAACTGGTGGGCTGCAGTTCATGTCGGATGACAAAGAGACGGGGCCTGCTGGAGTGATGTCTGGTTCCATGTTGGGGTCACTGGTTGCATACGACTGTCAGACACAGACCTGGGAGGAGTATTGTGAAGTGTTGGAACATTTTTTTGAGGCAAACCAGATAATGGAAGCGGGTCGGAAGCGAGCCATATTGCTAAGCTCGGTGGGCAGTAAGACGTATAGTCTGATGAGGAACTTATTGAGTCCTGATAAACCGGGGGACAAATCGTTCACAGAGTTGACGAGTTTACTTCAGTCACATTATAACCCGAAGCCGAGTGCAATAGTCCAGAGGTTCAAGTTAAATTCAAGGACTAGAATGGCTAATTAAATGGTAATGGAGTATGTCGCAGTGTTGAGGGAACTGGCACAACATTGTGATTATGGGGACAGACTGACCGAAATGCTACGAGATAGGCTCATATGTGGCATTGCAGACGACCACATACAACGCAGATTGTTAGCGGAGCCTGACTTGTCGTTTGAAAAGGCCTTGAAGTTGGCAAAGGCCATAGAGACAGCGACTAAAGACATTCGTGATTTACAACAGAAAACCACGGAAGGGGTTGGAAGCAGGAGTGCAACCCCACTACCAGTGCATAAAGTGGTCATGGAGCATAATTCACAAGGGAAGTCTGGTCAGTATGTTTGTTACAGGTGTGGAGGTGAACATCTGTCACGGAACTGTCGTTTTTTAACTGTAAAATGTCATGCTTGCGGAAAGAAGGGCCATGTAAAGAAAATGTGCCGCTCAATGCCCTCTCGGGACCAGCCGAAAAAGGGGGAGGAAAAAAGCAGTATGATGGAAAGGAAGGGAAACCGAAAAAATAAACGGCAGTATGCACACCACATGCGTGAAGTTACAGATCAACCAACCAGGGTAGCCGAAGAAGTGTTCACAATGTTTAACGTGACAGAGGCCAAATGGGGAAGAGTTGATCCCATTAAAACCCAGTTGGACTTAAATGGTAAAATGGTACAGTTTGAAGTGGATACGGGGTGTAGTGTCACAGTTCTGTCAAAGGCAGAGTATGGGAAGTTATGGCCCAGAGAAGCTCGTAAGCTGCAGGACTGTTCAGTGACTGTGAAAACCTACACGGGTGAAATAGTTCCCACGTTGGGAATGGTGAAAATGAAGGTAAAATATAAAGACCAAGTCAAAGAGTTGCCAGTCATGGTGGTAGCAGGTAAGGGACCAAACCTGCTAGGCCGGGTGTGGTTAAAGGAGTTAAACATGGACTGCCTACAGCTCCATAAGGTAGAACAGCCGGGCCTGACCTTGCAAGAGGTGCTAGAGAATAATGAAGAAGTATTCAAAGAGGAAATGGGGACCTGGAGGGGTCCACCAGCAAAGATACACGTGAAAGAAAATGTAACGCCAAGATTTTACAAACCCCGTCCTGTACCATATGCAATGAAGAAGAAAGTTGAGTTTGAGTTAGAGAGACTCACTAAGCAAGGTATAATTGAGCCAGTAAAGTTTGCGGAGTGGGCCGCACCAATTGTTCCAGTATTAAAGCCAGATGGTGCTGTACGTATATGTGGTGACTATAAGTTAACAGTGAACCAAGTCTCGAAGCTGGAGCAGTATCCCTTGCCAAAGGTGGAGGATGTGTTTGAAAAGTTGTCGGGAGGTGAAAGGTTTAGTAAACTGGACCTCAGTCAGGCATATCAACAAGTAGTGCTGGAAGAAGGGTCAAAGACGTATGTTACCCTGAAAACACACAAAGGTTTGTTCCAAGTTAATCGTTTACCTTTTGGGGTTTCCTCGAGTCCAGCTATTTTTCAGAGAATAATGGAGGGACTAGTGGCAGGAATTCCGAAGGTGGCTGTGTATTTAGACGATATCCTGTTGACGGGAAGGAACATTCGAGAGCATCTGGAGACGCTGAATGAGGTGCTGAGTCGACTGCGAGAAGCAGGTCTAAGGGTGAAACGGAGTAAATGTGCTTTCATGGCAACGGAAGCAGAATTCCTGGGCTACAAGGTGGATGCATCAGGCCTGCACCCCCTGCCAAATAAAGCGGAAGCCATTCAACAGGCACCAGCACCCACCAATGTTACAGAACTGAAAGCCTATTTAGGTTTACTCAACTATTATAACAGGTTCCTGCCAAATCTGTCAACCCTGTTAGCTCCTTTACATAAGTTATTAAGGAAGGTGGCTCAGTGGTCGTGGAAAGAGGAGCAGGACAGAGCATTTGAAAAGTCAAAGGAACTAATGCAATCTTCAGAGGTTTTGGTGCACTACGATAGTCACAAGGACTTAATTTTGTCATGTGATGCCTCACCCTACGGATTAGGGGCTGTGTTGGCACACCGGATGCCAGATGGACAAGAGAGACCCATTGGGTTCATGTCACGAACTTTGACACAAGCAGAATCAAACTATTCTCAGTTAGATAAAGAAGGTTTAGCTGTGATGTTTGGAATCAAGCGATTTCACAAATACCTCTATGGGAGGAAGTTTACTATTTGCACTGATCATAAGCCTTTGTTGTCATTGTTCAACGAGATGAAGGCAGTGCCGCAGATGGTTTCTCCTCGCATTCAGAGATGGGCTGTAACGTTGAGAGCTTATGAATACGAGATTGTTTATAAGCCTGGAAAACACCATGGTAATGCAGATGCACTAAGTAGATTGCTGATGCCAGGGCATATCCAAGAAGAGGAAGCAGAGGACCGAGTTTTGATGATGGAAGACATAACATTGGTGTCTGCTAAGGAACTGAGAGTTTGGACACACAAAGACCCGGTGCTTGCTAGAGTGTTTCAGTGGGTCCAGCAAGGCTGGCCAGTCCAACAAACGGATCCAGTTTTTCGACCGTATGAGGTGAGAAAAACAGAGCTGAGTGTACAAGATGGATGCGTATTGTGGGGGGCAAGAGTGATAATTCCGTCCCCAGGAAGAAGGGCACTTTTACAGCAGTAGCACCAAGGTCATGTGGGCATTACCCGAATGAAAGCTTTAGCCCGAAGTTATTTTTGGTGGCCAAAGTTGGACCACGAGATTGAAGTCGTTGTGAATGAGTGTAAAACATGTCAACAACATCGCAATTTGCCGGTGGCGGCGCCACTACATCCATGGGAGTGGCCGAGTAGGCCTTGGCAGAGACTTCATATAGATTATGCAGGACCATTCATGGGGGCCATGTTTTTGATAATCATGGATGCTCATTCGAAATGGATGGACGCCTATCAAGTCAAGACACCCACTTCTCTCGTTACCATTGAATGCTTGAGGAGGAGTTTCAGTAGTCAAGGACTGCCAGAGACTATTGTATCCGATAATGCTTCATGTTTCATGAGTGAAGAGTTCAAGGGTTTTCTGAGGAAAATGGAATCGTCCATATCACATCAGCACCCTACCATGCAGCTACAAATGGTTGTGCTGAAAGAGCTGTGCAGACTTTTAAAGCCATGATGAAAAAGTCTGGGGAAGGAAGTTTAGCAGCAAAAGTATCAAGGGTGTTATTCAACTACCATATTACACCACAATCTACCACGGGTTTGTCACCTGCCGAGATGTTGCAAGGACGTAGATTGAGATCCACGTTGGATCTAGTGTATCCCAATGTCTGAGCTAAGGTGGAGGGGACCCAGTGGAGGCAAAAAGAATGTCATGATAGACGACGGAGAGAGCGAAGTTTTCTGGAGGGAGATGCAGTGATGACGCGAAATTTCAGTTATGGACCTAAGTGGATTCCAGGGTTCATTGTCAAGAGTACAGGTCCATTATCGTACCAGGTGAGGTTGAATGGAGATTTTGTGGTGAGGAGACATGTAGACCAAATTCTGAGGAGTGAACAGAAGAAGGATGCCATGGAACTGCTAGCCTCAGAACTACCGTTAAGTTCGGAACCAGGGCTCGCAGTGGCAGGAGGATCGCAAATTGAGGGAGACCGCCAGAACGTGGAAGGAGAGGTTTCTGAGGATCCAACCGTGCCAGGGAAGGACACACCGATACCTGAAGTGGTAACAGTGACACCAGAGTCACCTAAGGTGGTACCCCTGCGCCGTTCTAAGCGTGTGCTGGTTAAACCTAGTTACTTGAAGGACTATCAGTGTTAACAAAAGTGCATGTATAGATTACCAGCCTAAAAAAAAATAGTAGATGGTATGGTAACCAGTTAATAACTAGCCTGTTATTTACAAGTAAGTGATTAAATGCATTATGGAACTTGTTCCCTAGTTTTGCTTATGTAAGACAGTATGTCTTAGCTTAAAAGGGGAGGAATGTAGTATCCGGGCTGGTAATGTAGTTGTTGTACTGTAGGGGCGCTGTGGGGAATTCAGCATGTACTGTTGGTTCTATATTCTCTGGTAACTTGTTGGTTCTGTGTAGTAGATGACTTGCAGAAGTTGTGTGAAGAAGCATGGGTGCGCACCTGGAGGCTCTTAATAAAGAAAGGCCTTACAACTCCATAAACCGTGTGGTTTCGTTATTTCCCAGGATATAACAAAAGCACTGTGTGGAACCAGCCAACTGCCAAACTCTGAGGGCCTCTTGACAAAGGGGGAAATCCTGGACCCTCCTTGTTTGTTCAAATACCAGACCACCGACATGTTGTCTGTCTGAATCGCAATTGTACCCAGAGGAAGAAAGTCCTGAAAGTACTGCAATGCCAAAAGTACCACTCTCATCTCCAGGACATTGATATTCAGATGTGTCTCTTGATCGGTCCATGTGCCTTGGGCTGTCTTTTCCTGAAAATGCCTCCCCTCCACCCGATCATGGAAGTGTCCATGGTCACAGTGGCTGCTGGAGGGGGTAGCACAAATGGGTGTCCTATCGTGACATGAAGTGAAGTCAACCACCACTGAAGGTCCTTTTTTGCAGGAATTTGTGATCATTATAATGTGAGACATGGGAAGCTCTTGGTAAGACCACTGAGTGAACAATAGCCCTTGTAGTATCCGTATGTGCATACGAGCTAGTGGTATGGCTAGAATTGCTTCTGCCATCATGCCCAATAATTTCAGAACTTTTGATGCTGGTGCTCTGTCTTTTGATATCAGAATGCTGACATGCTGATGAAGAAGAAGGACTCTTTCTATTGGAAGCCTTAGTGTGGTGGTGGTGGTGTCCAACTCCGCCCTGATAAAAACGATATGTTGCAATGGCAACAAGGCAGATTTTTCTGAGTTGATTGTAATGCCCAGATGATTGCAAAGTGAGAGAGTGGACTCACTGGCTTGAATGAGTTGATGGCTGGTGGTGGCGGTAAGGAGCCAATCGGCTAGGTATGGAAACACCTGGAATACTAGAAGCCTCAGGTGAGCCATGACCACTGCCATGCATTTGGTGAACACTCTAGGGGCTGTAGTGAGACCAAAGCGCAGGGCTCGAAAATGATAATGATTGGCTCCCAGCCGGAAGCACAGGTGATCCCTGGATGGTCTGGCCATTTTTATGTCATAATAAGGATCCTTGAGATCTATTGAGCACATCCAATTGTCTTTCCCTAAAAAGGGAAGTATAGACTGAAGTGTGACCATCCGAAACTTCTCTTATTTTACATATTGGTTCAGTCTGCTGAGGTCCAATATGGGTCTCCAGTGCCCTGTCTTCTTTGGAACCAAAAATAATCTTGAGTAAGTTCCGGATCCTGTCTGGTCTGCTGGGACTGTTTGGATGACTCTTTTTCTTAGCAACATTTGGACCTCTATTGTTGCCTGTTCCCTGTAACTGGGTGGAACATCCGGGATTTTTCTTACGATTGGAGGGGGTGTGGCTAATGGAATGAAGTATCCTCTGGAAATTATACTTTGTACCCAGCTGTCTTTTATTTTGAACTAAAGAAGAAGGCAGTGAGAGTAGTAAGCAAACCAACTATGTTTAATCCAGAAGCAAACACTCACAAGGTACTAAAAAGTACACACAAACTGCAAACCAACAAAAAAAATAAAGCACTTTTCGTCCTGCTCACTAGCAGGACTTCTTCAGATAAAAAATATCATAAAAACTTCATCATTAAATACTAAATAAAAAAGTAGGCGTAAGCCACACAAGTTAAACTCAATTAACTTAAAGAGACATTGCTCACTGTGGTAAACAAGTTGCGATTTAAAATGCAAAATGCATGTTACATATATTTGCAACAAGTTTCTACCTCTTCTAGCAAGATATGTAATCAGTAATTAAAGAAATAAAAGGCTTCATTGTTAACAACAGTGCTAACAAAACTAAAGTTAATTAAAGTTTGGAACAAACACTGAAGTTTGTTGAAGTCTAGAACAAACAGTTGCCACATTACTATTACACCAACTAAACACCTAAACGCTAACAAGTAGACATGTCAAGGGTCTAGAAAAACAAGTAGTGCAAAGACAAAGTGAAAAAAAACTAAGAAAAAACAATAACATAATAATAGATAATACTATTGCAGGCCTGATAAAATAAGCTTAAATGTTACACTTTCATTTATCTAAAAGGTAACAAGGGTGTTGTGTATAAACTTTTATAGTGTACTAGCGTCTCAAATTCCTAACTTTAAGTATATATGCCAAAGATACTACTTCATTCAAACCCAGATTAAAACAAGATTCAGTACGAAGTTGCCAACACAATTCAAGTTGTTCCAATAATAAAGATGTAGGTCCACCTCTATTGTCATCAAACACTGAGTCAATGGCTCTAAATAAGAAATAATGTGTGGATATGACACTATGTGTCTTGCCAGAGCATTATCAAATCTTTGATTTCTGATTTTATACAAATGCTCGTAAACACGTTCTTTCAACTTATGGTCGGTTTTACCGATATAGAACACGGTACAACCAGAGCATTGGGCCACATAGACCACAGATTTAGACTGGCAAGTAAACCTAGAGTGGGTCTTGTAAATAGTGTTTCTAATAGTTACCTGCTTGCCTGTACTCATGTGCTTGCAATAATTGCACATTTGGCATTTGTACATACCACATTTCCAATTTAAAGCTGGTTTGTTGACCTCTAATAAACTTTTCAAGCTAGTACCATGCTTGTATGTAATTCGAGGACTGTTTTCAAACCTGTCAGCAATATGGGCATCTCTTCTAATTATTTCCCAATTTTTGTATAGGATGTAGTTTATCTCCTTAGCATCACTACTAAAAGGGGTAATCAGACTATTTGTGTATTCATATTTGTCAGGACAACTAGAATCAACTGTTCCAGTATTATTGAGACTCAAACTAAGAATTGGCCTATAAAGGCCTTGTTCTCTCTTAGCGGGTGACTTCATCACAGATCGTGTCTATCAGGTCCTCAGTGTAACCCTTTTTGAGAAACATTTCCTTCAGTTTTTGACTTTCTTGTAAAAAGACTGACTCAAGTGTGACCATAAGTGCAGCTCTTACAAGTTGTCCCTTGACAACAGATTTTTTTCTGGTGCCAAGGGAGACAGCTGCTGTAATGGAGAAAAGAATTGGAATATGTGTGTTTTCTATAGATTTTAGAAACATATGAATTTTTTGTTTCGTCCTTGCTCAAATCAACATCCTGGTAAGAAATCGGGTCTATGTCAAAGACAAAGGTAAAAGAAAGGAAGCTAGTTGTACTGTTAAAATAATCTACCAATGTTATTGCGTCATCCCTGTTACCATTGAGTAGTATAAAGACGTCGTCAAGGAAGTGGGTGTAAAAATGGATCTGTTTCTTTATATCCGGTTTATTAAAGATAAACTCATGCTCCCATGTTGATCAATACTAACAAAATTTCTGTCATAGTCAAACATGTAATGCCCAAAGTCAGGATGTTGTTTAATACTGCTGTCTAAGGCTGTTGCATCCTCAAGTAGTTGGTCAATAGTTATTTGGTAATGTTTGACCATTAAATTAAGCAAGTCTAACCTTTGTTTTTTAAACATAGAAACAAGTTCTTGGTGAAACACAGACCCAGCTGATAAACCTGTAGGGTACTGACAAATTCTTAAACCCTTAGGCACAATACATTCATTAATACATTGATGAAGATATGCCACTTCCAGTAAAAGTTTTTTTATTTAAACAAAATTTTGTCCAAATGCTGAAGCAAGGAGATGTTACCTGTGCCTTCAGTAACATGGTTTTGAACCTGGATGGACTGTGTATTCACGAGCTGCATCAGTTCTTTAAGCCACTGGTCGAAAGAAGGAATGGCATTTAAATCCACATTCCTAGATGTTTGAAAGTTCGGTGAATGCGGCCGTTCTGATGTATTCCTGTTAACGACGGTGCCTGAAGGGTTAGGTAAAGCCATTGCACTCATGTGACCATTTGGTCCCCCATTCAAAATGTTAATGGCTACATGCTTGAACCATTACTAAGTGCAAGCACTGTGTTGTTAATAGGTAGGCGAGCCTCTATTCTCTTAGCATCTCCTTGATTGGAATTGTTTGGAGTAGTAGAAGGCATAGTTGGTGGAAAAGAAGGTGTGGCATCCATGTGGTTTTGCAGTTGTTCAACACGTTGAGAAAGTTGATCAATGAGCTGGGTTAAATAACCCATACTCTCCGTTTGAGAAGCTGGTGGTGGTGACAAAGTTGGTGCACTACAGGAACTCTCAGTAGCCATGGCAAACAAACACAAACAGACTGCTGGAGGTAAAGACAATGAACTAGTGAAGAAGGCAGTGAGAGTAGTAAGCAAACCAACAATGTTTAATCCAGACGCAAACACTCACAAGGTACTAAAAAGTACACACAAACTGCAAACCAACAATAAAAATAAAGCGCTTTTCATTCTGCTCACTAGCAGGACTTCTTCAGATAAAACTCAACCAGAGAGTATGGGTTATTCTTTTCCACCAACTATGCCTTCTACAACTCAAAACAATGGTTCAAATTCCAGTGAACCAGGTAACAGCTTAGTAAACAAAGGACTGAATGGTCTCACAAGCTCTGTTTTTGGACCACATTGTGTTATCTGTTTTGCCAAAACTAATACTGCAGTACCAGCCACTTCCACTGTAGTAGTCCCAGGCACTTCAGCCGAGCATGTAGCCATTAACGTTTTGAATGGGGGACCGAATGGTCACACGAGTGTAATGGCTTTACCTAACCCTTCAGTCACCATCGTTAACAGGAATACATCAGAGGGGACGCATTCACCAAACTTTCAAACATCTAGAAATGTGGATTTAAATGCCATTCCTTCTTTTGACCAGTGGCTTAAATAACCGGTGCAGCTCATGAATACGCAATCCATCCAGGGTCAAAACCATGCTACTGAAGGCACAGGTAACATCTCCTTCTTGCTTCAGCATTTGGACAAAATTTTGTTTAAATAAAAACTTTTACTGGAAGTGGCGTATCTTCGTCAATGTATTAATGAAAGTATTGTGCCTAAGGGCTTAAGAATTTGTCAGTACCCCAGAGGTTTATCAACTGGGTCTGTGTTTCACCAAAAACTTGTTTCTATGTTTAACAAACAAAGGTTAGACTTGCTTAATTTAATGGTCAAAAATTACCAAATAACTATTGACCAACTACTTGAGGAAGCAACAGCCTTAGACAGCAGTATTAAACAACATCCTGACTTTGGGCGTTACATGTTTGACTATGACAGAATTTTTGTTAGTATTGATCAACATGTAATTAAACTAAGAGAAGTTAAGATGAAAAAGCTTAACAGAGACCATGCAGCTTATAAAGAAGGCATTGCTTATCCTCAACCTCTACCTTCACAAGTTTTTAAAACTAACAATTACGGTCAAATTAATAGTATTCAAAACACACAAGTTGGAAATCAACATGTTTCGTGCAGTTCAGACTACTCTGAATGTGCTCCAAGGGGACCATCCCAGTCAAAGATCTGATACTGTTTCATGAGAAGTTCTGCCAGTCCAAAATGCCCAAAATTTTCAGAACCCATCCTCTCAGAACAACTTGAGATCGAAGGGCAAAAAACCACAGTTCAACAACAACAACAAAGCGAAGAACCGCAGGCGCAGGAAATGATTCCACCACACTTGAGCACAACAGTACTTCCAAATTTCAAGCTTAAAGAAATTGTGTTGAATGTAGATAAGGACTTTAAAATCTACAACTTTACAGACATTGTCATTGACCCACCCTTGGTCGAACTGTTAGCAAACGGGAACACATTTGTTCCATCTAGAAGGGTTGACTTGGCAAAAATACTAATTGACTTAAAATTGTATGATAGAAAGTTAAACTTGTCATTAATGTTTGCTGACAATGTAAACATACAGAGTAGCATTTTACATACATCTAGTACATTTTGCCCTCCTCTTCATCCTACGTTGCTGTTGTTTGAACAAATTTGTGAGTTGGTCTTTTCCAACTCATCTAGTAGATCTAATAACAAAAAGTTTAATCTCCCCCCTAACATTTCCAGAGAACAACGTGACGTGTTACACTTAATCCAACAGGCTCCTGTTTGGATTATGTCACGAGACAAGGGTGGTGGGTTAGTAGTGATGTACATTGACCACTACATTAATAAAATGGAAAAGAAAGTCAATAGCCCTACTTACCAGCTCGTATCACGTAATGAATTAAATCAAGCTTGTTCTAAAATGAAATCACACTTATACGAGATTTTTTGGAAGCCAGGATTACTTCTGACCTTTTTAAGTACCTTAGCATGCCAACCCCTAGAACGCCTATTCTTTTTGGTGTTTCCAAATTACACAAAAACATTGGTAATCCACCATTGAGACCATTAGTAGAAGCAAGGTCTAGTCCAACATACCCTTGGGTGAAATGGGTAGATGAAACCCTTAAAAAATATGTTACCCAGGAACAACAAATCTGTAAAGACTTGGTCATTTTTAGCCCAAATTAACAATTTGGACTAGAGTCGTTCTTTGAATTTCTTAACCATTGATGTCCAGGACCTTTACTCTTCAATCCCATATGATGAACAGATTGAACGGACCAGTAGGCTACTGAGGGCCAAGGGAGCAGCATCAGAAGAAGTAAACCTATTAGAGGAAATGTTGGACATTATTTTGAACAACAATTACATTACATTTAACAACAAATACTTCGTCCAAAAAACAGGAGTGGCAATGGAGTCTCCGTGTGGTGCTAGCTATGCAAATTTGGATATGGCATCATGGGAGCATGAGTTTATCTTTAATAAACCGGATATAAAGAAACAGATCCATTTTTACACCCGCTTCCTTGACGACATCTTTATACTGCTCAATGGTAACAGGGATGACGCAATAACATTGGTAGATTATTTTAACAGTACAACTAGCTTCCTTTCTTTTACCTTTGTCTTTGACACCGACCAGATTTCTTACCTGGATGTTGATCTGAGCAAGGACGGAACAAAAAACTCATATGTTTCTAAAATCTATAGAAAACACACATATTCCAATTCTTTTCTCCATTACAGCAGCTGTCACCCTTGGCACCAGAAAAAAATCAGTTGTCAAGAGACAACTTGTGAGATCTGCAGGTATGGTCACACTTGAGTCAGACTTTTTGTACGAAAGTCAAAAACTGAAGGACATGTTTCTCAAAAGAGGTTACCCTGAGGACCTGATAGACACGATCTGTGATGAAGTCACCGCTAAGAGAGAACAAGGCCTTTATAGGCCAATTCTTAGTTTGAGTCTCAATAATACTGGAACAATTGATTCTAGTCGTCCTGACAAATATGAATACACAATTAGTCTGATTACCCCTTTTAGTAGTGATGCTAAGCAGATAAAGTACATCCTATACAAAAACTGGGAAATAATTAGAAGAGATGCCCATATTGCTGACAGGTTTGAAAACAGTCCTCAAATTACATACAAGCGTGGTACCAACTTGAAAAGTTTATTAGAGGTCAACAAACCAGCTTTAAATTGGAAATATGGTATGTACAAATGACAAATGTGTAATTATTGCAAGCACATGAGTACAGGCAAGGAGGTAATTATTAGAAACACTATTTACAAGACCCACTCTAGGTTTACTCAACAGTCTAAATCTGTGGTCTATGTGGCCCAGTGCTCAGGTTGTACCGTGTTCTATATCGGTAAAACCGACCGTAAGTTGAAAGAACGTGTTTACAAGCATTTGTATAAAATCAGAAATCAAAGCTTAGATAATGCTCTGGCAAGACACATACTGTCATATCCACACCATTCTTTCTTATTTAGAGCCATTGACTCAGTGTTTGATGACAATAGAGGTGGACCTACATCTTTATTATTGGAACAACTTGAATTGTGTTGGCAACTTCGTACTGGATCTTGTTTTAATCTGGGTTTGAATGAAGTAGTAACTTTGGCATGTATACTTAAACTTAGGAATTTGAGATGCTAGTACACTATAAATGTTTATACACAACACCCTTGTTACCTTTTAGAGAAAAGAAAGTGTAACATTTAAACTTATGTTATCAGACCTGCAATAGTATTATCTATTATTATTTTATTGTTTTTTCTTAGTTTTTTTCACTTTGTCTTTGCACTACTTGTTTTTCTAGACCCTTGACATGTCTACTTGTTAAAGTTTAGGTGTTTAGTTGGTGTAATAGTAATGTGGCAACTGTTTTTTCTAGACTTCAGCAAACTTCAGTGTTTATTCCAGACTTTAATTAACTTTAGTTTTGTTAGCACTGTTGTTAACAATGAAGCCTTTTATTTCTTTAATTATTGATTACATAACTTGCTAGAAGAGGTAGAAACTTGTTGCAAATATATGTAACATGCATTTTGCATTTTAAATTGCAGCTTGTTTACCACAGTGAGCAATGTCTCTTTAAGTTAATTGACTGTAACTTGTGTGGCTTACAACGCCCACTTTTTTATTTAGTATTTAATGATGAAGTTTTTATGACATTTTTTATCTGAAGAAGTCCTGCTAGTGAGCAGGATAAAAAGCACTTTATTTTTATTGTTGGTTTGCAGTTTGTGTGTACTTCTTAGTACCTTGTGAGTGTTTGCTTCTGGATTAAACATTGTTGGTTTGCTTACTACTCTCACTGCCTTCTTCACAAGTTTGTTGTCTTTACCTCCAGCAGTCCGTTCGTTTTTGTTATTTTGAGCCAGGAGTCTGGATACAAAGATAAGCGACCCCCGACTGCCTCCATCACAGGACAGTCGAGCCTCCTTTCAGGAGTGCTGGTAGGGCTTCCCAGAGAAGTGATCTCTGTCACCCTGGTGTTGCAGACCCCTTCTGCCACAAGGGCGGTGACTTCCATTATTTCCCACTCCTCTACCCCTGGAGGGGGGTCACCACGTGTGTCCTGAAAGGCTCCTTGGACTTTTTGGAACCACATTTTTCCTCCCCTTTGACCTTTAGGGTAGGGTCGGGCAGGGGTGGAAAAATGGACCCTGACGGCAGACAGAGTCTTTCCATCCTGTTCACACCTGGATAAGGTTTCCTTCACTTTAAGTCCAAATAGTGATGAGCCATCAAAGGGAGTGTTCACGAAGGATGACTTGAAGGGCTCCATGAAGGAACACAAGCGCATCCAGGAATATCTCCAAAGAGCAACTCCTGTACCCGCTGCCCTACTCATTCCATCAGCTGCATAAGAGATGAGGCACATGGATGAGTTGACAATAGAATTGAGGGTAGCAAGCTGGGCAGCAACTTTGTTGGAAGCTCCTCCAGCTACTGTACCCAGAAGAGTATCTCCTAGCTCCATAAGAAGATCTCTTTGTAACCTAGTAAAATGGGTTAAATAGTTTCGTGAACGGAGAGCAAAGGTCGCTGAACTAAACATGCACTTCCCATATCTATCCATAATCCTGGAGACTCTGTTAGGAGGATGGATAGATGAGGAAGTCTCAGACATTTCCTTTTTGATGGCTGCCACCACCACCATGGCATCAACTGGAACACCTTTGTTAAAAATGTTTTCTCAAGGGGGGCAGAAATGAATTTATTAGGCCTCCTAGGGACTGGCTCCATAGTACCCAGAGACTCCCATGCCCATCATGAGACCAGCTGCATCAGCTCATCGAAGGGCAGAGACACGCAAGAGGTGGAGGGCTGAGACCCAAATGCCTTCAGGAGAACTGACTCATCCTCAGTAGGGCTATTGGACTGCCAGTCACCCCTCTGCCTAAGGATCTCACGTATCTCAGTGAATGAGATATCCTATGAGGGGGACCGTGGAGACCCTTCTGACTCATCTAAGAAAGTATCTGATGTTAGAGACTCCTGTGAGGAGTCTAGATGTTTCCTCTTACACAATCTCTTCCTGGGAACTTCATCAGTGGGACCTTCTGGTGAGGTCTTGGAAGAGCAGGGGCCACCCAGTGGGGCTTCCTGAGGCTCTGGGTCTCTATGCTTGGTCAGGATGTGTGAGGCAGAAGCAGACACAGGCACTTGGAAGGCAGACCTGAGCTTGAGGTTGTCCTAGGAGACATGTCTCTCCTCATGGCATCTAAAGCACCTCTGCTCTGATGCAAAGGAGCCGACATATCCGAAGAAACCATTGACACCCCCAGCACCAGGACATTGGGCTCTGAGCCCGAGGTAAGAACCGAGCTCATCCAAGCCAAGGCCCCGAGAGGCAAAGTCAGAACCAACAAGTCGGTCCGACTGCCCTCCCCAGACCCGACAAGTGAGTGTCAGCTCCTAGAGTCCTCAATGGGCACTGAGGACATCAAAGTGCATGAAGCTGAAGACACTGGAGCAGACATTGGCTCTGAGGGTTCCACTAACATCAGGTCTGCCTCCTCTGGCTCTGAAGGACCAGCATGGCTTTGATGAGGAATAGTTAGAGTCGGAGCAAGGGTCTTTGGCTCCGAAGCCATTTGGGTCGAAGCCGATAACATTTTAGCTAAGGCCAGTACCAATAACAGCTTCTGCACCACATGATCCACATCCAGATCTGACAGGCTTATAGAGGATCGAGAGGACCATACCGAAGGTGGTACTGACTGGAGAATTGGATTCTTTGGACACCAGTTCAAAGACTGGGGACTGGCTCCGAAAGGTAAAGACTGTCGTTTCCAATGGTAGTGGAGCCAAAGTCAAAGACTTTTTCGATTTCTTCGAGTCCAATGTATTGGAAGACTGAGGACTTACTGGATCCATCTTGGTCACTCAAAGCTTCCTGAAATGAAGGCTTCAACAACCCTCTATCGATGAGTTTCCTCTTCCTTTCCTGCAGGACCCTTGAGGATTCGGAATGACAAATAGAACAACTGTCTTGCAAATGCAGAGCCCCTAGACAGTAAACACAATCAACGTTGCTGTCTGTAACAGACATTTTTTGGCCACACTTTGGGCACTTTTTGAAGCCAGACGTAGGGTGCTTATCTTGGTCAGCCATAGTAATCTCAGGAAAATTACTCCCACCACAAGAAAACGCAACAGTAATTATTCACACAAGCCTAAAATAAAAGCAAGCTAGATCACACACACACAGTACTACAAGTATAAATGTGAAATCACACAATAAGAAATTCCAAGCAGACTATGCAAAAAAAAAAAATGGAGATAGTTGCTAAGAAACAACAACCTTATCTAAATATCTAAGGTTTACTGTAAACTACAACTTCAACAGTAATAAACTACTAAGCCTTATCTATAAAAATTCAGAAGGCTAGACAGACCACACAGCAAATGACTATAGCTTTCTAAGAAAACAGTAGAAATTATGACAAAAGGTCACTGAATAACACTGTAATTTGAGAAAAAGCTATTAAACTAGGCCTATAAAAGGCCAACTAGAAATTTGTTAAAGCACACTAGGTGGGAAGGGAAAATACACCGGAAAGCTATAAGAGCTTTATAAACTATCCTAAACTATTCTATCTAACTAGCAAAATTTTTAGTAAGTAAGCAAAGAAAAAAGTTATACTGGCCTGAGATAAATCAGAACCTCCCATCTGTTGCAGTGGCAAACTAGATCTGAGGTAACTCCAGGTGCATCATGGAATAGGGATTTGGCCTTGAGCTATTGGAAGACCTCAAGTTTTGCAACTGGCCATGTCAGAGCAGAGGGATTGGCTCCAAACCCATCAGTAAAGAATGAATGGAGAGATTGAACAACTTCAGAGCAGAAGTTTTATTTTCTACTCTAAGTACTGTCCAGAGTGGTGATGGCCACACATCACTGGTTAAACTGTTTACATGAAGGAAGGTGAATGAAATAAAATTGTTCTATTTTTTACTTAACTAGTGATCCATGTTGTGCACTGGTAGGCAAAATGCAAATGTAACAGGCAACAGCAAACATGCACTCCTTCTGTTAATACTCATTATGACAATTTCTCATAGAAAATAACTATGCTGTAAATGCAGCCCCACTTTACCTGAATTATCTATTGTGCATCTCAACATATTTACCTCTTGTGCTACACAAACAGTTGGATAAGAGGTATAGTTTCTGAAGTCATTACCATCCATGTTGTTGATTGCTGCAAAATGCTGCTAAGCTTGTTTGCAATTCAGAAAGCAACTTACACTAAATTTTAAATGTTTATGTAGTTGACCATGTTTGCACAAAGCCACTTGCCATGCAAATGGTTAAGCCAAAAAAAAAAAAAAAAAAAAGAAAAGATAGAAAAATGGGAAACAAAGGTTAAACAATTACTCAGCTCTGGATTTGAACCATCAGATTAATGCAATTACAAACTACAACTATAGTGCCACAGACACAGCTTTGCAACAGCAATCAAATCTTGTGCATACAAGGAAATCACATTTCTTTTCCAGTATTAACACTTCATGCACTTGGACATTCTCAGTTGTACAAGTGTGGCTAACATGTTTAGTCAATGAGTGATCACACAAGAATTCATGAATATGTTTGCAGAAATGCAGCTCGGTCTTCTTTTTGTATTCTGGTCATTCTTCCCTTATTTGTGATTTGGTATCAGATGTGCAGCCTCTAGTGGATATTTTATCATTTTCCTTTCAAGGTGTGATAAAATTATGTAACAGTGAACATCTTTCATCAAAGGCAGGAGGCTTGTGCTATTACAAATGTATTTATTATATATCCAGGAGAAAATGGAATTTTAATCTGCATGTTTTTCTTATATCTCATTGCTGGCCTAGGCAGTTTTGGTAAGCATTTACATTTGTGAGATAGACAGGTAATACTTTCAGCACAACTATGGTCTTAGCATTTTCTTTTCCATTGCCCTATGTTATTGGAGAGAAATGTAATTTAATGGAGGTGTCATTGGTGTTATGTTTCTGAGATGGCCCAGGGCAACCTCTGCAGGAGTGGGTGGGCACAGTGAAAAGACAATGGTATTCATAAAGTGGCTTTTCTAGTGAAAACGTTTGGACAATCTGATAAGTTTGTGGAATACATATATACATTACTTACATGGTATTCTTTGCTTTATTTTTTTTTCAGATCTTCGTTTGTGTGTGTGTGTGGGGGGGGCTGCCTACCATTCTGTTCTCCAAAATGAGAAGCATGTTAAAAGTGTTGTATTTTGAAAATGTGTAGAAAACCTGATAATTTTGTTGAAAGCATATATTTAGATACTTATGTGGTATTCCGTGTTTTATATAAACTATCATTTTGTGGGAGGGGGAGGGTGTGCCACTTAATATCCTGTTGTATTAAATGAGAAGTGTGTTTCAAGTAATCTGTTTTATGTCACCTAGGATTATGGCACCCAAACTTACAAATCGACGAAAACCCCCTTTAAGTGTTGCTGAGAATGAGGTCATAGTCCAGGGTCTGAGAAGGCATGGAGACTTTCTGCTTGAGATAGACTATGGTTATATCTCTGTCAGAAAGGAGATTTGGAACTAGTTAGTCAACAATGTGGTGGGCATGGCTACAATTATGATCAGGAGTGACATCGGGCCAGCATTGAGGAGGGCAGCTACAGTTGCCTGAAAACATCTGGCTACAGGTGCTGATCCTACTACCGAGCCACCACTGACACCAAATGTTTCTGTCCACCATCAGAGATCCTGACAGCTCAATGGAGACTGCACACTGTGTGCTTGATGTTGGTGCTGATGTGACTGGGAGGACAAGTGTGTCCCAGCAGTAGATTCTACGTAAGCTTACATATGGTAACATTTCTATTAGCTTGTATACTAGAATAATAATTTGACTCCTACTTAATGTGATACATTTTTCTATCTGTATCTATTGTAATACTGTAATACAAGAAAGTTGTAGCCATGGTTGTCAGTGGATGACTCAGACAATTTTCAGTTACAGTTACCTCATACAGGGTGTACGGGCAATTGTGTAGTCACTGTCTCCCTGTGTTATTCCCATTGTGCTGTCTAATTGCCGTGCTTTGCTTGCTTTATTCCAGCCACAGCCTCCGTGCAAAGTATTGAGACATCTGCACATGGTAAGCAACTACTTATTTGCTTACTGCTAAGCATTATTTAGATATTTTGTATATGTGAGGAGAGTATAATGAGTGTCTGTATTGTTGTAGCATCTGCAATTGTGTGACCAGTGTTACTGTTTGTTCATATATTTTGAGTTTATATTTAGGAGATTAGTAATTTCATTCCTGTGTTTGTTGCTTATTATCATGGGTGATCCTGACAGTGGAAGTGTAGGGCTCCTACCACCTGATGATGGAGTATCGGTATGCTGTGGTAATGATGATGTTGGCCAAATAGAGGCACAGTGAGGGGGTGCAGAGATTGAATCTGACACTGAGGTTGTGACTCATGCATCCTCTGTATTTCCTTCAGACACAGTCAGTATACCTATGCATACCCATTCCACTGAGGTCTCAGATAGTGGACAGACTGAGGGTGATACCGCTGATCAGGGTAGTGTGATCACTGCAGTTTCAGTGCCAATTGACTCTATTTGTGGCCAAAGTGTGGGCAAGGTACAACACAGGAGGGTTGTTAGAGGTGCTTGGAGGAGGCCTGTTGTCTAACTTCCACCTGATGCTGGTGTGTCATTACCTGACACGGTGTATGTTTAGGGCCACCATGGAGGCACATGCATGTTCCGCTACGGCCTCCAAGGACATGCTTAAGGATCTAGATGTGTCACAACCTGACATGTGTGACTACCTCCACGATGTCTGATTCAGTGGATCAGATAAATGACATAATGGAATGGGCAGTGTCTGTGATGGAATGTCTGCTTGGTGGAAGACAGCATTCATGTGGCTTTGGGTCCACAACATTATCTGGTGTTAGCCAATGTGGCCTTGTCTGCTCCCACTCCTGTAGTAGCACTGCTTCCACTGCTCCATCGGTGGTTGAGGTGTCTACCCCCAGACATGGTAGGCCACAGGGTCCTGGACCTGAGCATACTCATGAAGAGAGCTCGTCCAGCAGATATTGTTCACTTTCAGGTAGCACCACCACATCTGACAATGGGCATGGACATGCCAGTGCAACTCCTGGCAGAGACAGTTGTCACAGCTGAAGGCAATGATGTTAAACTGATTCCTCTACCATGCACAGATCACACCTCTCTGATATGCCAGCTTGGCTGTGTTCATGCAGACACTCACACATACTTCTCACATCCCATACCTATATAGACACTCACACATACCAGGTACATGACACATTAATGAGGCTTGCAGGTCTTTCTGTCTCAGTGGCCATTTGATATTATCTAAATTTCTGCCTGTCTGTCTTTCCTACTCACATACAATCAGTGGCGTAACTACGTTAGAAGTGCCTTGAGGCAAACTTTTCCTAGGCACCCCAACACCCCCCCCCCCGGGAATCCAAGCCATCGAGATGACCGAAGCCAAATGGATGGAACAAAAACAATTTTCAACAGAGGCTACCACATACATATATATATATATATATATATATATATATATATATATATATTTTAGACAGTGAAATATCCATGATGCAGCACCAATAACCTAGTACAAAATAACATCAGCTTTGTTGTTTAGTTGCAAAAGCAGTGGTGTAATGTGAATCACTGTAAAAGGGAATGCAAAAAAAAAAAAGGTCTTTCCTGATTTAGACCATAGGGAGCCAGAGTGCCATAATTAAAAATAAAAGTAATTTCTAACAATTCAATTTGCTGGCAAACGATGCCCAGTACCACAAGTGCCAGTCGGCTGTCCCAACACACTAAAAAAATAAAGAATAACAGTTTACAAAATGGACCCTCATGAAATGTTCTGCCACTGGATTAAAGTTATTATTATTCCTTCTAATGTTTCCCAGGTACTCAGATTCTTACCTTAACCTTTCTTTTGGTCTGCCCTATATACCATTTTACCTCATTGCATCCACATCCAAAAATTTATACAACACCACGATTGACAATTAAATCTTTCTTGAGAAACAAATCTATGTCCATTAATTGTAGTGTCAGATAAATTTCTTATTCTACAACATACACTGCATATGTCACATGAAAAAGATCCCATGGAACTATTGTGTGTATGATTCGTAATGGGATGATTCAACAATTCTTTTAAATTCAAAAAGTGACCTAAAGAAAAAGTAACATGTTGTAGAAATAAGGTGGCCAGTTTATCATCTGCTATTATCATTGGCCATAATCTTGTGACCACTTGTTTTAGTGTCTATAAAGGGACTAAATCTGGTAACATAAAACATTTTATTTCCTGTTCCCTCCACTCTAGATGTAAACTGATCCTTGTATTCAAAAGTCCTAACCTCACGTGCTTGTTCCCTATTTTAAGTTTCTCTCAAGAATTTGTTTTTTGCTTCATTGAAAACTGAACTGGAATAACCCCGGACCAATAATCTCTCAGGGTTACCACCTGTCCCACTTTGCAAGGGACAGTCCCTCTTTGGGCATTTGAAAAGGTGGCAACCCTATAATCTCTCTTCCACTTCAAAGATTTATCTTTGGAAGCCATTTCAGATGTATTCATCCATACTCTTCTAAATTCCCCGTAAGGCAATTCCCTAATAAGATGTACAGGATACATGCTAAAATCATGCAAAAAATTGTTAACTGCAGGGTTTTTTCTGAATGGAATAAATTGAATAGGACCCATTTCGCTAACAAAAAAAAAATGGACATCCAAAAAACGTATGGCACTGGGATCTGTATGACAACAGAATTGCAAACCATGAGTGTTCATGTTCAAATCAGTCACACATTTCTCAAAATCAAATCTGGGACCCTTACATATGAAAAATCGTCTATGTATCGCTTATACAACACTACATGTTCCTTAAAAATAGCTATGGTTGTAAATGAAGCGTTTTTCAAATTCTTCTATTTACAAAATAGCATAAGGGGCAAAGGGAGCCCCCATGGCTGTGCCCCTTATCTGCAAGTAATATTCTTTGTTGAAAGGTAATATAAGTGCGTGTTAGACAAAATTCCAATAGTTCCAAAATATAAGAACTATGTAGCCCTTCACCCAATATAGTTGCCATTGCTTCAAGACCCTTGCCCAACGTGATATTAGTATATAAAGAAGAGATGTCCATTGTAGCCCAGAAATAATCTTTTCTCCAGATAATATTCTTCATCAAAACACAAAGTTCCTGTGTATTCTTTATGTGGGCTGGTATGGAACTCAAATGTTTCTTCGATAGAGAGTCCAATAATACCCCCACAGTTTCCAAGTAAGAACTGATGCCAGAAAGAATCGGTCTGCCCAAAGATTTGCTGAGATGCTTATGAATCTTTAGTACACCATAGAAATATGAATCTCTAGCAATAGCAATATGTAACTTCTTAACAGACTGTGAGGAAAGAAAACCCAATCTTTCCCCTTTCTCCAGTGGTTCTAACTTACTTTTAAAAATGCAAATGAGGATTGTAGGAAAGTTTTAAATAGTTTTTGTTGTCATTCAGAAGTTCAGATACCATTTCCTGATATCTTACTTTGTCCATAATCACCCAATTCCCACCCTTGTCCATTACCCTAAAAACATAGTCTCCCACACAACTACGAAGTTTAGAAAGTCCCTGCCATTCATCTTTACTCAAATTAAAATGTTTGCATTTAAACTTTCCAAATTATTTTTCAATATCATTCAATAATAGTTTTTTCAAACAGGGAAATGACAGCAGATAATTTAGGAGGACAAAAAGAACTCTCAACATGTGGTAGATTAGGAATTTTAAACTGGCCAAAATGCATTGGCACCATCGCACCTTTCCTCAATATTATTGTCATATACATCCATAATATCTTCGTATTCATATACTGAAAGATCTAATAGAGTCCTCAGAACTACTGGATGTCAAAGAATCATTACTTTGCCTGCCAAACAAAACTTCTCTCGAAAAAAATAATCTAAATGAAGTTTACGACAAAATTTACTGGCTTCTATGAGAACATTTCCAAGAGAAGGATACTTTGTGGGGACGAATTTAGCCCCTTTTAACAACACACCAATGGCTACATTAGAAAGTGGTAAATTTGCTAAATTAAAAGTTTTTAAGGTATCAATACCTTTATTAACGTTTAGTCCATGGTCAACAATTTGTGAAGATGCCTGTTCACTGTTCTCAGCAGGTAGTGTCTGCCTTTCCATTTCTGCTTGCTGCCTGTACTACCGTTGCTGTTCTGAAAACACTGGAAGCCCTGTGATAAACCCAATTGGTTCCCCTGGTCAACTGGTTCTTCATTAGGGAGCATCTCAAAAGAGACACTCTTTTTGGAAGATGTTTCCCCAGATGAATATGAAGAGTCCCGGGTTGATGAAAAAACATTGCTCTTTCTAAATCGAGACCTCCCCTTAGCACCGAGTTTGATATACACATTACCGTTGGCAAAATCATTTACGTCCCTTTCAAGTTTCATCTTTCTCCTGCCAATGGTTTCTGCCTCGATTTTATTAAGTTTTTGTTTGATCTCACCAAATTTAGAATTAAACGTAGGTTCAGACTCTGAAAGTGCCCCCTGACGCTTGGCGCCCTGAGGCAATTGCCTCACTTCGCCTCTCATAGTTACGCCACTGCATACAATCACTACTTTGGTGTCAGTCTTGGCCTTCTGCCCCCCCCCCCCTAACTCCCAGCCTGAGCAAATGATGATAACTGTGCCATTACCTTGTTTGTATCTTTTCGATTCAGGGTTACATATGTATATTGTCTGTTGCATGGGGTACATAGCTAAATGAGTGTTTAGGATATGGATCGGTGAGGTCATATGGAAATTATTTCAGACTTCTTACAGCATTTTAGTGTTCTGTTTGCTAGTTTTAAATTGTTGATATGTTAGTCAGGCTTATTGCTCCACTTGTGAGAATGTAGGGATAAGTAGACTTTGGGTAGCTTTTTCTATTCTAGGTATTTTAGATAAATGAGAGATGTTAGCTGATAAACTGCATAAATATGTCTACATAAGTCAGTCCTGCCACATATTGATGTCATGGTTGGACAACTCACGCAAATTCTACTCAGGCACATTTTCAAGTAACAATATGCAGGCATCTGCCATTCATTCATGTTCTTACACATTTATTTTACTGCTGTAGATTCAACACTTACCTTGATAGTCCTGCAGTTACAAATGTTATTATTTGGGGCTGACTCTGTCTGATGCTAGCAGTACACAACCATTAAATAGGTAAATAATGATTGTCAGCATTGCCTGGCATCAGTTTTACTGTATGTATGTGCATAGGATGAAAGTTGTATCCCTTAGGTGTTTATCATATACTTCTTGGCTAGGGTCAGGGCATATTGTGTGCACCTACATCTAACTACAGCCACAACAGCTGGTGGATCCCCCTCTGACTCCACACCTGCATGTGGATGTGGTGACCTTGCCAGTTTTGGTGAGATGTGTGCCTCTTTCCCTTGGTGCTCGTGTTGCTGCTGTTTTCCTAAGATGATATTGTGTAGGATAGCACAGACTGTGATAATGTCAGCAAAAGTTCTGGGATTGTACTGCAGAGCACCCCCTGATGTATCTAGACAATGAAACCGGGACTTCAACAGCCCAAACACATGCTGTATGATATTTCTTGTTTGAGTGTGTGCCTTATTATAGCATTTCTCCATGGGTGTGTGTGCATATTTCTGATGGGCATCATCATCCATGGTTCAAGTGCATACCTTGCATCCCCCAATAAATGGCCTTGTGGAATATCACCCCTGGAAAATCTCTGGCAGAGATGTGAGTTGTGCCAGATGTAGGAGTCATGGTAACTGCTGGGGTTGCCAGTACACGCATACAAGATTATTCCTTTAGCATTACATATTACCTGGCAGTTAATGGAGTGGAACTCTTTAATGTTTATGCAGACCCTTCTCTGTTCCCCGGGTGGTGCTTTGATCTTAATGTACGTACATGCTATGGAACTCAAAACTTCAGAAAAGTGTGCTACAGGGTAGAAATCCTCCATAGCTGTAGCTCTGTTATCAGGGGAACAGGGAAAGTATATATAATCACTGGTGTGCTGTAGCTTAGCATTCAGGAATTGGTTTAGGATCCCGGATGCTGATGTCTGTGACACTCCCAGCATGTCCACTATGGGTGTCTGAAAAGTTCCTGTAGCTAGTATTCTAAGTGCTACACGTACCTTGATCTCCACATGTATTGGTTCCCTTGGTTTGCCTTTGCTCTCAGTTGTTGACACCAAAGGTTTCAGAGTTCCTGCAGTGTGTCTCTATCCACCCTACAGCAAGCTTCTATTTCCACCTTATGCAGATCATGAAAAGTTAAACAGGGTCTAAATACCTTTCTCCTCATTGCCTGAGGGCTGTCAGCAGCAGCAGCATAGTCTTGAGCCTGTGGCACATACACATGCAGAACAGCAGCAGCCCATAGCATTCTTTCCCTGTAGTGTAGTTTCTGTGACTATATTCCAATAGGTTTTGGAGCACAAGGCAAAAGGCTACACTAAGTATATGCGATTGCTTTATAGCTTATTGAATAGCGCTGTCATCTTGAATTGGTTGATTAGCACAAAATTCAACTGCTTAGGCTGTAATTAGCATGCCACAATGTTTACTGTGTCTTTCTGGCTCTATACATTGTGTGCAGCTGTTTACTGAATACAAACTGGAGACCTATCATTTTAATGAGCCATGTATGGTTATTGAATCCAGCCATCAGTCTTTCTTTTTCACTCAGTAACATACACATTTGTAGTGTTAAGGAATTATGCCATTGAGGAGAATATACAATGAACAAATGTTGAATCCATTCTAGTTTAACAATAATTCCTAAACTTCTTTGCCACTGATGATTTTGTGCCTGTTTTCTTCCTCTGTGACAAACAGTCAACATACACATAGCCCATTCTCAGGATTATCAGCTAGTTCACAAGCACAGAGGATCGATCATTTCTGTAGCCAAAGCTTCCGATTTCTTTTAACTTGTTTTGCAATTAATGGATCACTGATAAATGGACCTGGACCATGATTTAACTGCAATTTAAACATCTGAAGTCTTTTAAACATATAAAATCACATATGCAGTTGTATCTGTTTTATATGTGACACCCTATACAATTTAGATTCTTGTTAGCATTGTCAAGAAACAAGAGACACAGACAAAGACACAGTAGGTGTGCTTGTAGCCTCCAAGATAGCTATACCCTAAGGCCGTTTAGATGGAAGTGTACCCAATGACATGCAGCTTCAGAAGGCAGGCATTAGCTAACTTGAAGTCACATGCCAATATTCTGCTAAATGTCCATGTTAACATGCTTTACTTCAAAATATAACATTTCTTTGTAGATAAGAACCTGAAGAAACACCTTAATTACCTTTCATAACAATGATCAGTTATATAACAACTTCTTATTAACCTGTATACTACCTCTGCTAACACACTGCACAGTTTTGCAGTATTTTCAGTTTACATCTGTATTTTGTCATATTGTTTGATTTTCTAATTTCTTGAGGCATGTTACTCACTATAGCTACAACCTTCTCTGAAATAAATGTTTACTAACCTTCTCTCTGAGCAGTCATACATCTCTCATTAAATTTTGCCTGTCTTTTATTTTTATAACTCCTGCAAAACATGCTGTGCTCTTGGGATATAGATTTGTTGAGTGGCTTTATGTCTATCTTTACTCAGCACTGCATCTATTCCATTGCTCTAGTGGTGGAGAATCATGAGGTCCAGAGTAAAGCCCAGATAACACAAATTCAATTAGTGGCTGATGAGTGTGACAGCATAAGCAGAAGCAACAGATGTACTTTTTGTGGGTGGAGGGGAGCATGTTTTCTAGTCGTGTAGACAGAGGCTGGAGCAGGCAGGGAAATGGCAGACTTGTTTGAGGGGTGAGGTAACAGAGCAGACATGTACGTCTATGAGCCCAGGGCAGAAAACATTTTCAAGTCCCCCCACATTGCCTACCCAACCTAAATGAAGGCATCCGCATGTTAGAGAAGGGAGACTTATAGCAAAAAAAAAAAAAAAAAAACTTCAGTTGGTTTGCTTAAAGTAGACTATTTTTGGAAGCAGAAGATGATGATGGCTTTATGATTGACTATATCAACAGGAAGTCTGAAGCTTCAACCTGTATGGAGTGGGGTGGAAGCATACCTCTCAACCTCTTAGCCCAAGAAGTCTGAACAAAGCCTGACCTAATGGGGGAATAAAGGCCCAAAAATAGAGGTAGATTTTAAATATTGATGTTATAAACTTAGAAAGTAGCTAGAATAACAGGGATTTTATTAAAATGTCTGGAATTCAAATGTATGTCATTATTTAGTGATTTAATTCCTTACATCATCCCAGTGATTTGCCAGTAAACAATACATTTCATGAGGGATAAACCAAATTTTGAGGTAGAAATCTGGACAGTTGAGGGGTATGGGTGGAAGTCAGTCTTTGTTGAGATTGTTCTCATAGGAATGGCATAAAAAATTCATACAATTTCAAATCTCCATCCACACAGGGAAAGAATAAATGTTTTTTTTTTTTTCAGTAGTAATGCTTATCCATTTCTATCTCAGAGTCTATCCAAGTCTTTTCTGATTCATGTTGTATTAATTTTGCCATCTTTTATAAAAGGATATTAAGGTCCATTCTCATATTAGCTGTGGCTAACATTTCACATCATGCTATGTTGTCTCCAGGAGTTTGTGTATACAAAGTTCTTGGAAGTCTTGCTTCAACATTTCTTGTCTGTTAAGCATTTCATTCTAGAAATCTAGTCTCCAGGGCTTCTGGCATGGAAGATGTTCCCCTGGATGTGCCACACTGAAGTCTCACACAGACATTCCACCATATTATGTAACCACTTTGGGAATTTTGTGTTCACATTAACTGTGCATTTTCTTTTGACATTTTCTGTTCACCCCATGCATTTTCAACAAGGCAAACAGGTACCCCAAACAGCTGAAGGACTTCAGGCAAAACGCAAATTACCAATGAAAAACAGCAAAAAGTCCACCATTCAATGAAGCTCGATTTGATAAAATCACAATAAAAGCAGCATACACCAACAACAAAGCATTTGAGTAGAATTATTCCTCAGTGAGGAAGAGTTCTACTCGAAAGCTTTGTTGTTGGTGCATACTGCTTTTATTGTGATTTTATTAAATCGATCATCATTGAATGGTGGACTTTTTGCTGTTTTCCGTTGGTCCCCATGCATTTTCCAGAACTGTACATCTCTTGGTCATTCTATTAATTTTTCTACAGCATGATCAAACCCTATGTCATCTGTCATTCCAGATTTGCTATTCACTTTGATGTGTAGCATCTTCTTCCACAGGCTTGCAAGCTACTTATGAGCTATCTAACCTTGTGTGGTACCAAGTAACGTGTTACACTATGCCTAGTCCCCAAATAAGAGGTGACCCCCATTGCTAGAAGGGTCAAATCATTTGCAAGATTTTCAAATGACTTAAATTTAAGTATGGTATAATCCACAACTTTTATATCAAATGCATTTACAAGAAACATGCCCATTTGTATCCTATTACATTACATTGGGTAGTGTTTGAAATACATGCGTGTATAAATGGGCGTGCCTTAGTTGAAGGTTGGGCGTCGAGTTGGCCCCTCAGTGTTTTGTAAAAATCTACTGCCAATCATTAGCGGACCAGAGTTCTGCTGTGGCGACCCCTTAGTGGGAAAAGCCAAAAGACAAACAACAACAACATTACATTAGTTAACACATTGTAGCACACAGTTTAAAGTATGGTATAAAACGTTAAATATTACCCACATGATCTGGGTTCAACTAATGCTCTGGTAACTAGAATAGCTAATTAGGGAAAGGGGGGATGAGTAACAATGCCAGATGAAACATCTTGAGGACAGATAGTTGGCCTATTCCACTGAATTGCTGATACCTTCTGGTGAAACAGCTGTGCGTTCAGCAGAATTATGAACAGGGAGCAAATATTTAACATTAGATAAGCTGCCCTTGCATCATAACTCCATGCACATATGTGTGGAAGCATGCAAATGCACTACGTATAGTGACGTAGTGAGGTGGAGAGACAGAAGGAGAAGAGTTCTAGTTTAATAAAAAAAAAAGCAGATACTAAAAATGAAAGCTTATTGTTGCTCAACATTTGCATTTGCTCCTAGTATGTACAATGACATGAGCTTTCACAGAAGGTGCTCCTCTCCAAAAGCATGCTATCTATATAAAGGACACATTTGAAATGCAAAGTCCAAGTCATTTGGGCAAAGGTTTAACATTTGAGCCAGTGAATATCTGTAAGGGTAAGAGGCTGACAGTTATGAATATCTGGGTGAAAAAGAAATTATTTTGGCATAAAACTATTACAAACCAAGGAGGCTCTGGGGCTGTATAGTGCCACATATTATGTGCTTGTTTACTTTTGGTGTACCATAATTGCAAGGCAGTCTTTCCTCACACAGCTGGAGCTGAAGAATGGACTATGCTGTGCTGTACATAATACAGATTTGGTTTTATGGATCAAAGATGTGAACTCTAGTTAAGTATTTAATTTTGCCCTGTGTTTGGCGCTATTGTTGACTGGTTGGAATTAAAATTTTCCAGGAAACAATGAGACTGGTGAATAAAAGATGAACTTTGTAAATAAAAATGAGATTTACCTCAGAACTTTATGTAGACTATATTGTGATGCAAAAATGTTAGCTGTAATGCACTTTAAAATGGGTAAAAACTTATATATATATATATATATATATATATATATATATATATATATATATATATATATATATTCACTTTAGAAGCTTGAAAAACTGAAATATCAAAATTCAGTATTTCGAGCCCATAAAGTGGAGGAATCCTGAGAAGAGCGAAAGCTCAGAAACGTGAAATTCAAAACCTCGAATAATGGAGGTTTTGAATTTTGCTCTTCTGAGCTTTCACTGTAGTTATGGATTCAGGTAAGTGTGTGTTAAGGGCTTTGGGTAGGGGCTGTGGTGTGTGTCAGTGCATTTTGTTGCTGTGATGTGTGTGTGTGCAAAGAGAATGTAGCTTGTGTGGTGGTGTTTTGTGTGTTTGTATGTAGTGCGACCTCGGAGTGAGAATATTTAAGTAGGGGTGGTGTGGGGGTGCAGGGGGTCTAGTCTGCAAGATTTTGAATTTTGCGGTTCTGAGTTTTCGTGGTTTTAAATTTTCGACTTTATAGCTTCAAAATACTGAATTTCGACACTTCAGCATTTCGAGGATATAAAGTGAATATATATATCTATATACATATATATATATATATATATATATATATATATATATATATATGTATCTCATTAGTGCCTCAATGCATACTTCAAAATAAAAATGTCATGCAAATCTTCAAAGAGGACACATCTAGTCTGTATTAATGCATTAACAGTCCAACCTAGTGAATAATGCAGACTTTAAATGGATGCCATTTTAACCACATACACTTCTAAATAAGTGATGTACATTCTGAAAAAAAAAATGTTCTTCCAAAAGAAAATAGTCAGATTGGTTCCATAACAATAATACAAGTTATGAAACTTGATATGAAAAGATGACATTTCTTATTTGTTTCCCCACTGTAAATCTATAGTACAGAAGAGGACTGCTTTATGTAAAACAGATAAATAAAGCACTGTGAATCTTGATATATGTACTTAGGAGATAGGACTGAGAGAGACTTGTTCAATTTTACATAATCTTGTGGAAAATAACAAGAATTGTTCCCTTCTAGCCAGATCAAACAAGCTAAAGTAGCATATGTTTTGCATTACTGACTGATAGCCTGGAACTACAAATTGACATTTCTTAAATCCAACACCAATAAATCTTTCAGGCAATGCACATTTTTTTCAACATCCTTAGAACAGAAAAATGAATCTTTTTTAATGCTCGGGAGGATTAATCCACATCACTTCAGTGGCAAAAAAAAAAAAAAAAAAGATAAGGGACTGTACGAGGAACATTCACAAATTTAATTAGACAGACATACACAAGAATTTAAACATATAGCTGTCAAATCAAAGAAAGGGAGAAGATGTCATGCTGTCATGTTGTCACAGTGGCAATATATAAATATGTTAATATACAGATATATACATGTATCTTTACATACACAGGAATATAAAAATATGGATATGAAGATGTGGTTGGGTTTAACAAGATGTCAGACTGAAAAATTAAACCTCTGAAAATATAAGTACATATTTTTTTCAGAAAACAAAAATAATATGTTGGGTCATGTTTATACTTTAAATAAAAACTGCGAAAATGAAATATATTACACAAATATCTTATAGTAGAAGTTAACATTTTCTAATGAAAAAGCACTACTTTAGTTGTTTGATTTACAGTATACTGCAATTATATAGTGAGTACTAGTTTTACAATGATATGTTGCACAAGAACCTGTATAGTTTCATTAAAGGGAACATCAGAGATAAAAGTAAAATGGTTATGTAAAGTTTTTCATTTTCACATTGAATGAACACACTTCTGTTTTAGGAGATGTGCTGCTACAGAAAGCTCTTTAACTTGATATGCACAGGTTTCAAAATTGCTAACAGGTAACTGACAACATATCTTGTTGCACCAAATATTGCAACAACCTTGAACCTGAAAGATGCATATAATCAAATACATTGTGCATTTTCTGACATATTGATCTCACCCCCATTTAAGTTACTTGTAGACAGTAGAAATGCTTCATGAGTATATTGCATCACCATTAACACAGGATTTTACAAATGGAGCTATAGCAAAGAGAAACTAGCCTACTATGTCTAGACATAGGGGTAATGATAACTGAGCTCATATGTGTATTAGTCAATAACTGGGAATCATGGAAAAGCAATCCTTTAGAAATGATAAAAATGAGCAATTAAGTGAAAAAAAACATGTTATAATCCTAACATGTTAAGCATGGGGACATTGTGAGAGAACAGCTCTATATAAGTGCACTATAATCTGTGATGACAGTCAAATGAAACACTAATGCAGAGATGTTTCAACAATTATTTGCCAATAAAATATTTCCTCAGTACACAAAAACATTGGCACATATCTATGAAGACTTGTAGTATACTGCAGCAGTATTGCATATTAGTTTACTACATGCTAGGTTCTCAGAGAATTTCATGTTTTCACTCTTACAAAACCAACTTTGCAAAATATGCTGTTTAAGTGAGAACATAAAAAGCTAGTTTAGGATACTGTCCATGCCAAAGGTCACCTTATCCGTTAGATTGACAAATGAAAGGGCATGCCTATGATTACCATACCTGTTGTGTGATTTAGAGATAGATAGTCTATCAGCCAATTTACTTAAAGGCTACATGGTCCGTTTACAATGTGTGCATGTTGCTCCATGACGTGCACATAGTAGCACACCATTTTGGATTCAATAAGCAGCGCACACTGCCAGGCAAACAAGGTAAACACCGTGGCATGCTAATTACAGGCTGAGCAGCTGAATTGCATCCTAATAAACCAATCCAAGATGGAGGAGCTATTCAACAAGCTATAAAGCAGCCATGTAGATTCAGTGCTGGTTTTCCCTGTGAATTCCAAAGCCTATTGAAATACTACCATGGAAAGGAATCTACACAGAAAAAATGTTAGGGGCTGCTTTTGCTTTAATTCATGTGTGTGTGCAACAGGCTGAAGTCGATGCTACTTCTGCTGCTAATAAACCAAGGCCAAGAAGGAGAAGAGTTTTCAGACTCCTTTTAATTTATCACAACCTACATGATGTGGAAATAGTAGAGAACTAGATGGTGGATAGATACACACTACATGAACTCTGCAACCACTGTCATTAGCAGCTCAGAGCAAGGGCAAAGCAAGGGGAACCCCTCCCAGTGGAGAGAAATCTATGTGTAGCTCTTACAATCTTAGCTACAAGTACCTTTCAGAGACCAACAGGGGGCATGCTGGGGGGGTGTCACAGGCTTCAGCATCCAGGATTCTCCATCAGTTCTTAACTGCTATGCTCCAACATGCCGGAGACTACATATATTTTCCCGGTACTCCTGAGGATAGGGTCATAAATATGCAGGATTTCTACCCTGTAGCACACTACCCTGAAGTACTGGGCACCATAAATTGCACACATATAGAAATTAAAGCATGACCTGGGGAGCAGAGAAGGTTCTTCATATGCAGAAAGGGCTTCCACACTTAACTGACATATTGTGTGCAATGCCAAGGGAATAATATTAAATGTGTGTGCAGTTATTGTGACACACATATCTAGCACACCTCCCAACTGTATCAGATATTCACTAGGGGGGATATTCCATGCGGTCATTTACTGGGGGATGCAGCTTACGCACTGAAACAATGGCTGATGACACCCATCGGAAATGCACACACTCCCTCTGACGAATCTCATGAGGCACATGTTCAAACCAGAAATATCACAGAGTGTGTGTTTAGGCTGCTGAAATCATGGTTCCAGTGTCTAGATACATCTGGGGGGAGTCCTGCAGTACAATCCACAGACATGTACTGAAATATTCAAAGTATGTGCCATGCTGCACAACATCATCCTGAGAAAACAGCTTCAGCAGGATCAGCAAGGGGAAGGAGCACCATCCTACCACCAATGTCAAGGTTACCATAGCCACATGCAGATGAGGAGTCATTGGGGGAACCAGCAGCTGCTGTGGGTGTAGGCAGATGTAGGCATGCTCAACATGCCCTTGCATTGGCTAAGAGACAATGTCTAGCACACTAATGCATCACCTAAGGGCCTAAAACCTTCATCCTACACTTGTAAGTATACTAACATTGATGCCAGGCAACTTTCACAACCTTTACTTCCCCATGAATTGGCTGTGTACTGCTTGCATCAGACAAAGTCAGTCCTGAACTAAAATTGTTGTGCCTGCTGGGTTTAAAAGGAAAGTATTAAACCTGGAGTGTATTGTGTAATAATATGAATGAGTGGGATATCCTTACATTTCATTACTTGGTAGTGCAAACAAGTAAAAGGTGGGCGATTTGTAGAGAAATGACCTTAACATGTGACAGCAGACAGATATTTAACTTATATGTGTCCATTATTAAGTAGTAGGCCTCAGGCATCAGAAATTCATACAGTCATACCTCTCAAATGTAGTGATGGTCACTGCATGTCATCAGTGTAGCACCATACATTTCTGCTGGAAGATCATTAAAGAGAGAAGTTAAAAAGTAATGATACACATTGCAGTTTTGACTTTACAACGCTCACAAGATCATTCACAATAAAGCTGGAAATTTTTGATGCTATCGATTGTCTAACTTTCTAAGACCAATGTAAGTCAAAGGTACAATTATCAGTTCAACATCACAAATGCAGATATACTAAGGACTAAATCAGCTATGCACCCTAAGCAACAGATGCAAAGCTTATGTTTCCCTGAATCCAAAAGATACAAAACAGGGATATGACACAGTTGTCATCAATTGCCCAGGGTGTTGTGTGTGTGTGGGGGGGCAGAAAGCCTAGGCTGACACAAAAAGTCAATGAGTATATGTGAGTAAGAAGGAGAAGCAGGCAGAAATTTGGATAAATCAACAAATGTCCAGTGAGACAAAATGAGTTTTAAGCTGCACTGATGAACCATGTAACTGGTATGTGTGTGTCTCTGCAATGGTTCTCCAGGTGAAACTAGTGTATGAGTTTCTGCATAAATACAGCCGAGCTCTGTGCTAGCTTTACATCTTGGTATGTCAGACAGTTGTGAGCTGTGCACAATAGAGGTAGAAATTCATCTTTGTTGTCCCCAACCACAAAAACTGGTTCTGCCACGAGTTGCATTGGCATGCCCATGCTCATGGTCAGATGCACTGCTCCTACCTGAACATGACTGATTTCTGCTGGACAAGCTTCCCTCACGAGGATATCCAGGACCATGATCCCATTGCCTGTCACATCTGGGTGTGGACAGCTCACCCACTGATGGAGCAGTGAAAGTACTGCCACTATGGGAGCGTGATTGGGCATGGCCACCTTGAATAACAACACATGCTGTGGCTGACCTACACCCACGAGTATGCAACCCCCCCCTTCCAGCAGATGCTCCATGACAGACACAGATTGTTCCTTTACAGACACCCCTTGTTCTAATGTGTCATTCATCTGATTCATTGAATTGGCAACATGGTGGAGGCAGTCACTCATGTCAGCCTATGCCACATGTCCAACTCTAAGCATTTCTTTGGAACACCTAAAGGAACATGCCTGTGCCTCCATGATGGCCCTAAACAAATGTTGAGTGACACAGGAAGAGACACCTGGATCACGTAGAGGATGGACAGCAGTCCTCCTCCGAGCAACCCTAACTACTATCAATTTGACTACGTATGGGGTCAACAGGCACTGAAGTCACAGAAACCACACAACCCTGATGAATTTATTTTCCCTCCACCTGTCTCATACCTGAGGGTTCACTGGAATGGGTAGGCATAGGCCTAGTGGCTGTGTAAAACGGAATTTATGGGATGGCTGTATATGAACCTCAGTGTCAGATTCAACCTCTGCACCCCCCATTGACTGTGACTCTGGTCACCATCATCAGCAGAGTCTGCTGATACACTGACATCAGATGGTAGAAGTCCCTCACTTCCATTGTCAGGATCACCTGTGATAATAAGCAACAAACACAGGAACAATTAATGCCTAAACTACTATACTCCAATAAATGTTAACAAAATAACAGTGCTGCCACTATTAGACAGTTCAGCAATACACGCAACAGTCATGACATCGATATCACACACTAAAATATTTCTTTGAATTGCTCATCAGTACTGACATAAAAATGGTTGGCTTACCATTTGCAGATGAGGGTATCCTCTGCATGCCAGATGGTCCTGGAAGAAGTTAAGTAAAATGTAAGGATAACATCATCGCAATTAACAGTACCACAGGGGGTAACACTTTTACCCCTTTATATGTCCATTAACTATACTTTCAACAAGAACTTAGATTATAACTCCAACCTAAGCTAATCAATCAGAATGTGTTAACTGTAGCAATCTTCAATACCCCCCCCAAAAAAAAAATCATGTGAAACAGAAGTAACACATTGATTTAAATTGCTTTGCTACACAATAGTATTCAATAATTGAGACACAAGTCTACCTGGAAGCTCTCTCTGGGACATGTTTGCTCTCTCTCTGAAACAGTTGCACCAATGTCTAGGACATGCTGTTTTGCAGTTTCCTGGGAGCTGTCTAGATTCCTGATAGTTGGCAGGAGCTCTTTCTTTGGTGTTAGTGGTGGCTGTCTAGCAGCCCACCCAAGACCCATCCAATCACATCCCACTGCAACTGCTCTCCTCCATGCAGATCAGATCATGTCAGTGGCCCTCTGGTGCACCTGCTCATATGTCCTGCCATAGCCACCCATGGCATTAACATTTTTGACAATCTGCCACCAAATCTGCATTCTGCTTGAGATACCTTCCTGTCCCCTTTCAAGAAGGAAGGACAGCACCGTGTTGTCTAAAAGCATCAATGATAATCTGGTTTTCAGCATCAGTGAAGGGTGGTCTTCAAGGATTGAGATGCCTGGGTGGCATAGTTCTAGCTGTTGTAAAAGACAACAGAAGGATAACATACATAAGTATCACATAACTAAAACTGTTCCCAGATAAAACAGAACAGGTAGGATCTCGGTATTACCCACTAGAGAAACATAAAACAGTCTAGAGATTTGAAATATGAACGACAGGCTGGATGCAAAAAAGGAGAGAAACAATAGCAACATACCATTGTTTGTGCCATAATAGAAATGCAGCTCTTCCCCATACACAAAGAACATTCAAATGACACATTTTGCTAACAATCCATCTTTGAAATGCTGAAAGTGCTATCAAATGAACAGTCCCTGAAACATGTTTATAGATTTATCACACAACATTCCATTTTAAGGTATTTCCATTCATGTGTACTTGTGATAATTCTTGGCAAACATGCCCATGGCATCAGCAGACATCAAACTAATGCATACAGATAAAAGTGTAAAAGCCTTTTCTTCAGATTTTTTTAATTACATTCCAGCCTATGCAGTATATAGCTGACAAAATGCAAGCACACCTTCTCAAGTTCAATAATCCTCTGTGAAGGTATATTCCAAAATAATAGCCTCCGTTCTGTATTCTCCACATAAAAAAGTCTCCTCAACTTCAGTTTTCCTAGCTATACAGTTGCCTTTTAATATGGTGTAGATTCAGGGCTGTTAGCATGGTGAAGATGCAAATCAGATATGAACCGATTAGAATTGCTAAATCCCAAATACTTGGCTCTGTGTAGCACATGTAAAAATAGCACAGACACTCCCTCACTCTTTGTTTTTGATGGATTGCAACTGTGAATGATTACTGGTTGGGAGAAGGAAAACACAACAGCACTGCAGGCTGCCCTACATTCAGTGGGTGTGTCTGGTTAGACTTACAAAGTGTTAGATGTAAGGCTGGAAATGTAAGTAAGCAGCACACAGTTCACATGTTCTGTTCATTCATTAACAGCCATCCTCCTCTTCATTTGTTGTCAGTTGCATATGATATTATTTCTAGTTAGTATCCTCACACATTTTAAGTCCAGTGATATAGAATGGTTTATAGACTACACATCTCAGATTAGTGATCAGATAAGAGAAAATGACCAACAAACACAGAGAGGTATGACAGAGCTGTATATTTGCAAGTAGTAATCGTAACTGGTTGTCTGATCAATTTGTGCACTATATCCAAAATAAAAAATGTACAAATAACAGTTGTATGGTTTCATATTAGTGCAGATGATGTTGCAATTGGTTGTATGCAGAACGATTTCAGTTCCTTGCTGCAAAACTGTTTGTGTGACAAAGAGGGATAAGGCACTCTTCCTGTTTTCTAAAAGTTCACTGGTGTGAGTTCAAATCCAGATCTATGTTGAAATATTTCATGTGGACCAGCATTTTCTACTGTGTATTTCATAGTCTGATTTTCCTCATTTCAGCTGCTTTTCCTTATTTTATTTCTTTTTTTCTTGTTTTTTTTTCCCTTGGGGGGCAGTGTTTGCAAGATGCACCAATGAGCACAATCACAGGAAATGGAGGAAATGATTGTCAAGTTTGGCTGTGCTTAACTTATTTGCATTTGCAGGAAGTGTGGCAGTGCACAAACTAGACATCTTGCCCACCCATGAAGCAGACAGAACACCCTCAAATGGGATACAGACAGCCTATAACTGAAACCAGATACATTCAGTTAATTCTGCTGGGCATCATACAAACCCAATAAGAAGCACTGAGCAGCAGTTAACACAGGGACTTTAAGATTGATTAGTAAACTAGAGAATGTCATGTAACTAGTCCTGTGCCAGCAGGTGTAAGTGTAGGGATGGAGTACATATGGTTTTGGGTTCTAATACAGGATGTGCGACATTATGTGTTACTGTTGTGACAGTGTAGTTTATACCAATGAACAGTTGTAAGTGTAGAACTGTCATACACATGGTTCTGTGTTCTAATACAGGATATTCCATACATGTTTACTGTTGTTCCACTTTCCACTATATTCACTCTTACTTACAACACTTTAGATAGTGGAGCTGATATGAATTGAGGGATGAGACATCAGTGCTGTGTTTTCAGATGTATGACTGGGGGTATACTGTGTATTGTAGAGCTATAAGTATAATTCTGCTATCTGGACTTGCATGGCCTTCACTAATACCCAATATAGATACACATCTGGATCTATATCCAATAACCTCATCAGGTCACACACATACATGTGTAACAGTTCATGCTGACATCTGTATTTATGTATGATTCCTGGCTATGTCTGACCAGCACTTCTTCTGTGGCAATGATGGAAAATCAATGCTGTGGAAGAAAATGTTTTGTCCCTTATGTGTAGTTTCATTACCACAGTGTAAAAATCATTTTTTTCTATCTATAAAGGCAAAAACAAATGTGTCAGGTCATTATGTTTATGCTCCCAGTGTATGTCTGAAAACCTAACAGTTACCTTCTAATTTCCAATATATACATTCAGGCTACATCAGTAGACACCCCAACTAAGGCCAAGTGTCAGATTACCCTTCCAATTGCAATTGTTTATTTCTCCCTGCTTAGCACTGCTGCTCTCAGCTTAACGTCATGCAACCACATTGCTCAGGTTTGTGAACTACCAGTAAATGCGATAACTAGAATTTTTAGGAAAGCATCAGTCTCCATTGCTTTAGTTTGGCTGTTAGACATCGGTGGCATTACAGGGGAAGGTGCCAGGTTTAGGGCTCAGAGCTGGGGTGTCCAGGATATTTATTAGATTCCTGGTAAAACATCACAGCTAAAGGTTTCTGCAGGAGGACTATTCTGGCTCCCAGTACAAGTCTGAAGCATGAAATAGGTTGTCTCAGGCTGTATCCAGTGCCACTGTTATCACATGCACTGAAGAGCAATGTTGGCATCATTTTATTGACCTACACAGAAAAAGAGAAACTCTCAATGGTTGGTTGGAGGAATTTTAGACTGTGGACATCCAACAGCTGTGTTAGTATCAATTAAGAGAGTACCAGTAAGACTTAGAAAGCTAAATATAGGTAAGACTGGCATGCATAAAGCTCTTCTGTTCTTTCCCCATCTACCAGAGAGCATGAGTTCATTTTGCAATCACATGTTGCTCAAATGGAGAGACTGAGGGGAAGCAAGTAGTATGTATGAAGCAGATGAGAAGTGTTATTTATTTATTTTATTTATTTATTTGTCTTTTGTTAACCAGGTTAGTCCACTGGGCTGGGGACCCATTTTCAGTGGAAACCTGAGGAGAAAAGCTCCACATAAAGAACAACGTACAGAGTTTTATATTTGCAATACATACATTTGAGACATTTACAGAGGTTTTATATTGCCACACATTTAAATTGCCACACATACGTTCTACACATATCAGAAATGTAGTACATGGTGTTTTGACATCTTACATTAATGAGAGTTAAGAATACAAATAAAAATAGTAACAATTTACAAGAAGAAGTAGATTGTCAAGCAGTTAAAGAGGAGAACCCCTATAGTATCATTATTTATTTTTATACCAAGTGGGTAGAGGTGCAGAAGTGAGTATTGAAAGGGAATAGGTAGAGGGAAGGGAAGAATGGTGTAGTGGGGTCAAGAGATTAAGAGAGAGGGAGTAAAATAGCAGTGGAAGAGCAGGTGGGATGAGTATTAACAGTGGAAGAGATAAGGATAGGTTTAGGTAGATAATTGTTGAAAAAGACAATTGGGGGAAACAGATTGTTGGTGTTTAAGAGAGCATATATTAGGGTGACGAAGGACTATTGTATTGTGGAACAGTTGGGTGGGTAATAGTTACTGTAGCATTAAAAGTTAAAGATAGCTTTTTTGGTATTGTATTGAGTTATATCAAATTGAACATGCATATCCAAACTGTAAAAGCAAGTATACATGCATTAGTAGTAGCACAAACCAGTTGTAAGAGTTCAATATTAGATTGAAATCAGAGGTTATGGCTTCAAATACCACAATTCACAACTACACAATTCTGATATTTACATTAAATTAAAAACTCCTTACCAGTGGCACAAATGCCCTGTGGTAAAACTGTAATCTGTATAACTGGAACACAAATATGTGCACTATATGCATATTTCAAAGATTACTTTCAGCAATCTGTAGTATAGGGTGTATCTGTTAGGCTGTATAATTTAATACTTCAGATAAAAGAGTTGTAGAATTGTATTAATGCATTATATGTCAGATAGGATGTTACTAATTGTATTTCTTTTTTTCTCATAACTCAACCCTTATCTCTCTCTTTTTTATTTTCTATAATGTGTCTTCAGAATGTCTCCATGTCATCCAGATTTACCACATCACTAAATGCTACACAATACAGCGAGTTAGGCCAGCTCTAGTGGATCACCCTGCCCCGCTCCTTCAGCTCTAGTACCAATGCCCAGCATGACTAGGAGCCAACCTGGCAACTCTGCCTCTACTGCCCATGCACTACCTACACCCTCAGGTAGTACTGCCCTGGAAGCTGGTGCAATGGTACCCCTCTGGGAGCAGTGGTAGAGACAGTAATTTCATCACCAGCAGCAAATTGCCAGGGATGGTGTGTAGGGTCATGTGCTGCACCATTGGTGTACACCTACACTGGATGGAGAGGCTGCTCTCCCTCATGGTCAATAGGAGGAGGAAGAGATGTCAACCATTCCAGCCACCAGCGGAGTAAGGTGACAGTGATGACATTCCAGTGGTTGAGGAGTCAATTTTCACTTTCTCCAAGCTTGATGGGCATAACCCTGCATTGTCCCCTCCTTCAGCTCAATCATGGTGTCTCCCAACCTTGTTTATCCATCACCATCCCTCTGTCTTCTCTTATTTGTCTTGTATGTTTGCAGTTGCTTCCTCAACTACCCAACTTACCTCACTTTGACATACCTACATCCCTTCACCAACATTCCTCCCTTTTTGAATTAAAAAAAAAATGCTGGGCACCCATGGCACAAAAAAAAATCCAATATATAGTTCATTTCACTCACATGTCTTATTGACGCACTTGATTTGGTCCAATTGGCTATACAACATGATTGTGTTGTTGTCACCCCTCTTTGTGGAGGTAACAGTCCAAATTCAGTTAATATTTTACACATATTTTCAGTCTATACTGTCATAAAATGGATAGCTATGGTTCTTTCCTACCTCCCGCCTGCACATCCTGGTACTGCTTGCTCTCCATTTCACCACATTCCTGTCTATTCCATTTTAACACCTTTAAACTGTAGAAAAAATAGAATCACACACAACACGCATAATCAGCTGAAAAATGAATGGATCCCTTCACTTTTTGGGTTCTCTGCGTGGAAGTGTGCATCGTGCACCAATGTATAGTGATGGTGAGTGGTGGCAAACTGCTGTAGTTACCTCCACATAATGCTGCTTAACCCCACTGTGCTATGCCAACACACAGCAACACATACTATAAAGAATTCATGTCATTGCATTATAATGTTTATTTTAAAGTATTTAAAAATATTAGATACACCTGGATTCGAACCCAGTATCATCTGGGCTCAAAAAGAAATGTATCAACCCATTTACACCTGCTGCCAATGGGTTAGTTAAGCAGCAAGTGTGTTTCATAGACTCAACACTAACTCTGAGTCTTTAGCAATGTGGCTCGCATTTGTGCACTGCTTAACTATGGACATACAGGGAAAATGAATAGAAATGTGTATCTCACATTTGCAAGCACTTTGTGAACCATCACACAAGCCCACTCTTCACAACGCTATGGAAAAGAAAATATTATGTATTACTGCTGTTTACGGTACCTTTTCCTGTCTATGACATGAAATTACATGTGGGAATGTAACAGACTGAAGGATATATCTAACAGCATGTTACAAATTTCCAATAGAGCCATGTGTTGCCTCCACCTAAGCATTACAACCCTGGTGTCTCAGTAATTTTTTCCACACATATATCACCTACACTACAGAAATTACTATCAAATGTTGTGTAATATGCAATGCACATCAGTCTGGTAACATTTAGAACTAGAGCTATTGACCCATAAGTCTAAAAACCCTTATCTGCAAGGCTAGGAAAAAAGTCAGCATGGACCTTATCCACAGGGACATAAGTGACCTTCAACATACTTGACCCAACCCATTTTAGTTTTGTCAAAGGTAGATATTGCTTATTAAACCTACTGGACTTCTTTGATACTGACCCAAGAAACCTGGATAAGTGATAATAGGACATACTATCTATGATGAGGTATCCAGCGCCTTTGGCACTATCCCACATTCAGGTATCATAGAGAAAATCTCTCACCTGGAAATTAACCCATACATTACTTGATGGATGGCCAACTGGCTTAAGAACAGAACGCTCACTGTCTAAGTTGAGGACTGCACCTCCACCACTAGACCATTTACCAGTGGAATACCACAAGGATCTCCACTGGGCCCTCAACTGGAAGCTATTTCTCTGAAGGCCAGACAAAGGCAAATGGCCTGTAGTTTACCAAATTTGCAGATGAGTGTCAACTGGATGCAGTCATATAGAGTCTCCCAAAGATGTTAACATATTACATACAGAGCTGACACAGACAAATGATTGGTGCCAAACTCACGGACTGAACCTTAAGGCAAAAAATGATTCATTGTCCCCTTTGGCATTGAAGTACCCCTGTTAATTATGATATACATAGCATCCCTCTAAGCTTAAATACAGTGTTGTGACACTTGGGAACACATGTTGATAACAATCTACATTTCAATCACTATGTGTCCATAGTGGTGGGACACACATTCAGCATTGTGCACCTCATAAAAAAAGCCATCACATCCAAAACCAGGGAGATCATAGTGCTGCTGTACTCTACCCTTATCAGACCACTAATTAAGTACAATGCTCCCTTCTGTCTGTACCTCACCAGACACCTACAGCAACTGGAGAAATCACAAAGGTTTGTGACTGGGAGAATACAGGGCCACCAAAATCTGACATACATAGAAAAACTGAATGACCTGTCACTGTACTCAGTATCATACAGGCTGCTGAGAGCTGACCTGTGCCTGGCCTACAGAGCAGTCTTAGACAATGCCCTACTGGAAATGCTGGCATATGCAAATCAAATGGGACAAGAATAATTTGCTGCAGGGATCTCAACCTAGCCTGTAACATAAACAGAACATGCTGGGGAGACAGATATATCTCACTGTGACTGCTACTCCTTTTTAATAGGCTTCCACTGTATGTAAAGCAGTGCTCCTCAATGACCCTATTCAAGTGTAACCTTAACAACTGGATGGGTGATTGTAAAGTCACCCCTGGGGTGGCACTTATGTCCCTCATGGACAGGGCCATTTGGTGGTGATCACAAAATCAGTCTGCTAACAACCTTCTAACTATGCTCAATAAGGGTACTTGTGTTTTCACATGGCTAGGGTTGTAAATGTCCAAGGACTATATGTTGACCTGCAGTCTTGTAAATGTCAGACTTGTGCATCATACATGTGTAAAGTACTGAGTTCTGTAACCTGTGTACTTACATAGGTAGGGTTCTGTTCTCACTGCAGGCAATTGTGTGTGTGTGTGTGTGTGTGTGTGTGTGTGTGTGTGTGTGTGTGTGTGTGTGTGTGTGTGTGTGTGTGTGTGTGTGTGTGTGTGTGTGTGAGTGTGTGTGTGTTTAGACAGAACAGCAAAAGTATGTATCCTACAGTTACTGTTCCATTGTCATGGATTGATAGTATTTTGATACTTGCACATGTCTACACATCCATTTCATGCAGGCCTCCCAACATCTTCTCTCCATCATGCCCTAATAATGCCATCCACTGTAAGTTGACCTGCATTCTTGTAAAATTCAGACTTGTGCTGTGCTACTTGCATAATGTACTGAGTTATGTAGCGTGTGCAGTCAACTAAGTGTGTGTGTGTTTTTCTGATCTTACTTGACATCACAGAGATCATTTTACACCAGCATGTGGGGCACTGCTATTACCATATTGTCCTTAGCCACTGCTGATGTCATCAGCTATAAAGTGTTCTTTGAGACACTCCAAGTTAGGCTTGAGCTGAGGTACTTACGTTAAGTATGGAGGTCTATAGTCTATGTACTTGTATAGGTAGGGGTTCTATTCTCATTGCAGTCAACTGCATATGTGTGTTTTTGTGCTGTTGCTTGACATTACAGACAACCTTTTACACCAGCATGTGGAGCACTGATATTACTATATTCTCCTCAACAGATGCTGCTGATGTCATCAGCAATATCTGATTTGTGGATATGCACTATTCCCACCAGGGCAGGATCAGAGACTGGCCTGGAGACCAGGCAGAAATCACCTCATTCTATACAATACAGATTACAGTGACATGGCTTTTAATCTATCCACATACATCATGGTGTGGTTTGTACACCCTGTGTTTTCTTGATGAGAAACACCTGTGGACTTTCCAGCTGCTGCATGTGTCTGGTGAGGTACATGCAAAAGAGAGCATTATACTCTATTAGTGTTCTGATGAGGTTTGAATACAGTGCTATTATACAATCTTAAGATATGAATATGACGGCATGACTTATGATGTGTACAACATAGACTTTCAATACCAGTGTGGACACTTGGTGGTCGAAGTTCAGATTGCTATATATATGTGTTCCCTGCACTTGCATCACTGGGTTTCCACATAGCAGGACTTTTGTCAATGCTGTAATTATCATAGAAGTCCACTTTGCAGAATGATAAAATAAAAACACATTTTCTGCATTCATTTGTAGATCATGTCACTTTGTCAGCAATCATTTGTCTGTGTTAGCTTCTGTAGTCTGGTATCATCATTGGTGGACTCAATGATTTTATTTTATTTTTTTTTATTTTATTTAACATTTGTTGATCGGGAAAGTCCGACTAGGTTCCACAGATCCTGTTTTCAGCAGAGGCCCGGGGACAAATGCTCCAGAAGCATGTCTTTAGAATGTGGGAGGAAACCGGAGTACCTGGAGGAAACCCACGCGAATGCAGGGAGAACATGCAAACTCCACATAGAAGGCACCCCAGCCGAGAATCGAACCGGAGAACCTCTTGCTGTGAGGTGACAGCATTAACCGCTGCACCACTGCACCACCCAATGATTGTACCCAATATAAAAGAATCAGCAACCTTTGTAAGCAAAGGTCATATACTTTAGCCTGAACTGTCAAGAAACAGATTCCAAACAGTAAAGGGCCAAGCACAGACCCCTGGGGTATGCCATTGGTGACAATTCTACTGGTACAGGTTGATTCATTAACTTTCACAGTATGTGTTCTGTTGGTGAAACAACTGATTACCCATCTAGTGATGTAAGGGTTAATCCCCAGCTGGGCGAGTTTCTCAATGATACCTGTGTGGGGAGGATGGTGTCACAACCCTAGGCCAGATCAAGATAGGCAGTATGCACTGTCTTATCTTCATCCACGCCTATCACACAGAACCAATGGGCTGTGATAATATCACAGATCACCTATGGCATGACTCAGCACATACACCCTTCCTGATATGGTTGAATAGACACTTCAATGCACCGTCCACATGGGATGTTCCCATAGAAGCGTATAAATTAACATGTATCCATCTGAGTTGGGGGACAACATCTGATGCATGCATGTATAGATACATCCTGACTCCACTCAAATGTGAGGTAGACAAACATGTCATAATGGACCTTTTCTAAATGGACATTAGTAATATCCTGGCTGTGTGCAACAGACCTATATGAGTTGTTAAGGCTACATCATGTCTGTTACATCTGATAGATGTCCTCAAAGAGGTCATCAAGGGCATGCATGATGACAATACTATCATCCTGTGGAACTTGGCCAAGCCAGGGCATTTGACACAAATCCACACTGAGTTATTCAATAAACACTGTCAAATGTGGCCATAAACAACTATATTACCAAGTGGGTAGACCAGTGTATCAAATACATGGCATCTCACTATGTTGAAATGTGTAAAATGACCTATATCTCAGGTCCAGTGATCAGGTCCATACATTAGGGATGTCTGCTAAGCCCTTTCCTGTCCATTATTTAAGTAATGGACATCACAACTGACTTACTCATGCTGTGTCCAAACAGCTGCCTGAAGGGCTAAAGATTGTGGGCAATCATTGACTCCAACTGTGATATTAGTATAATGCAGAAAGTATTAACACGTGCCAAAAAACTCTGCAACAGCCGTGGCAACACCTGCAATGACAAGAAACATGGGGTGATTTGTTACATCAGGAAAACAAACACACAACCCAAGTATAATGTGGACATCACACCCTATAATCAGACCACTAGGTATGTGCCCTGTGTCCTGGGGTAGATGTTAAGTGGAAAATCCAACAGCATGTGGTCACAGTGCTGACTACTCACTTGTATGTAACACAAGTACTGAGTGTGTGAAGGACATTTACATCAGACCAATAACTGAGTACAATGCATCCTTCTTCATCTACCTCCCTACAGTTCTTCCACTGATGTTCATAGGTTCATAGGTAGGTACTAGGCTATTGGCCCAAGGGCCTACGTAAGCTTAGCCAACAAGGTTCCCTGGCTTACACCACCCAAGAAAGTTACTTTCCTGTGCCACTGTCGAGCAGAGACACAGAAGTGATCCCCGGGGTGTATTTCCTGTTTCCCATCCACTCATCAAGATTTTTCTTGAAGAGCGCTAATGAAGAACTTTGCTTGACATAGATGGATAGCCTGTTCCAGAATATGGGAAGCCTCTGGGACAGGAGTCCATCCCTCCAGCATGTCCTGTTTATTGTGGTGACAAGGTTTAGGTCCCTAGAGCATGTAGCTTGGAGGGATTGGGATTTCTTTAGGTGTAGCATGTCCAACAGCTCTAGGTTTGACATAGCTTTATATGTTAGGCAGAGATCACCTCGAGTAGGCGATATGCTATGGAGTACAGCTGGAGTTTTTTGAGGTGGTCAGTGTAGCACATTTGTTTGAGGCCAGTAATCCTCTTTGTGAGGTACTTCTGTTGCCTTTCCAGCTGCTGCAGATGTCTTGTGAGGTACATTCCAAAAGGGGCGTTGTACTCTATAATGGGACTAATGAGTGTCTAGTAGAGGGGAGCAATGACCTCTTTTTTCCTGGATGAGAACACTTTTATGATGAGGTGTGCCACGTAGAAGGACTTCCTGACTACTGTGGCGATATGACTATCAAAGGAGAGGCTACTGTCTTCCTGGGTCCCAAGGTCTCTTATCACACATTTGGTGTTAAGTAGATTGCTGCCTATGTGGTAGTTCATGGGTACAGAGTTTTTACCAAAGGGGATGACGCTGCACTTTTTGACATTGAGCTTGAGGCCATGGCTCTGACACCAGGCATCTGTCTCAGCGAGGCCTTTCTGTAGGATGCCTACATCATTTGGGGACTTGACTATGGCTCCTAGTTTGCAGTCATCTGCAAACTTCATTAGCCAGAAGCCTTCTGTGTTAGCCTGTACTTCAGAGAAGTAGATACGAAACAGGAGAAGTCCCAGGATGGAACCCTGTGGTACTCCACTTGTCACTGCTTTGAGGTCAGATTTGGAGTCTGCAACTTTTACAGTGTAGGTTCTGTCAGTGATCCAGTTGGCAACCCATCTTGTGATGTAGGGATTTATACCTAGTTTTGTAAGTTTAGCTATAATTCCAGAATGGGGGACAGTGTTGAAAACTTTGGCAAGTTCAAGATAGGCTATGTGAACCACCTTACCCTCATCTACAGCTTTGGTGACTGCCTCAAAGAAGTTGATCAGGCTCAGGAGGCATGATCTGCCTTTCACAAACCAGAACTGGGTGGGATCCAGAGTTTGGAAGTTACCAGTGTCTTTGTTTATGAGTTCCATGATGATACGTTCCATGGCCTTGCAGACCAGGCTCGTCAGGCTAATAGGTCGATCGTTCCCAGGATCAGTGGTGGCTCCCCCTTTGTGTAGTGGGATAACTGTTGCTGTGCACCATTCAGTGGGCACAAAGCCTGATGCAAGGCTATTATTGAACATGGTGCTTAAGTGGGGAGCCAGTTCATTCTGAAGTTCGTGTAAAACGCAGCCTGGGATGTTGTCCAGTCCCATGGATGCTGTGTTTTTGGCTTTAGAGAGTGCAGCTTTTACCTGCGTAGTTGTGATTACAGAGACTCTGCATTCTTCCTGTATAGATATGGGCCCTTTAGGGGGTGAGGGGGGTAGAGTTAGCACTGAACCTATCTGCCAGGATGTTGGCAATATCAGTTGGTTCTGTAATTTTCGTGCCTTTGTGCTGTAACTCAGAGCAGATCTGGGTGTTGCCATCAAGATTCTTGACATAGCTATAGAATGCTTTGTGGTTGTCCTTAGAATTAGTGGCAATTTTTGTTTTTGTAGCTAGCTTTGGAGGATAAGGGATCTCAGCTTCTTACTGAGGCTGACCAGGGAGCTCCTCCACTCATAGGATTTTACTCTCTTTTGCAGCAGTTTCTTCCTTCTGTTGTATAGTTTGTTTATGGCAGGGGACCATCAGATTGGCTTTCTTTGTTTGGAGGATAGCATCTTGGTTCTGTTTGGGATAGCATGATCCATGCACTCATGTAAGTGCTTATAGAGTGCATTTGTGTAGGATTCAGCAGTTGTAACTGTATTGTCCATCTGCATGGGTGTCATGAAGTTCACCACTTCTGTCTTAAGAAGCATGAAGTTGGCTTTGGAGAAATTTTTAACATTGGTTTCCTTAATGGGGGGTGGAGGCGGGATGTGGATATCAAGGGTGATTAGCTTATGGTTGGATTGGACTAACGAGGAGTTGACTTCAGGTGTGGAACACCGGTCACTCATGTTGGTAATGACTAGGTCTAGGATATTGTTGCCCCTCATGGGGGGTGTGTATAAGTTGATCCAAGGCATTGGAGTTTATGATTTCCAGAAAGCGTTGAGTTAAGGAGTTGGTACATGAGTAGTTTTCCCAGTTAATTGTGGGTTAGTTGAAGTCACCCATTATTAGGGTGTTTGGTTGAACTCTAATATTTTCCAGTACATCAAAAAAAGAGAAGTGGGAATCCTGGGGCATGGTGGGGGATCTGTAGCAAGCTACAATTTGGATTGCAGTTTTGCCCAGAGTTAGTTGCACTTGGATAACCTTGGATGCATTATGCTGAGCAACTAGCCTGAGGTGTGGATATCCTTAATGAATATGGACACACCTCAGCCTTCGGTGTTTCGGTCCAGGTTAAATGGCTGAAAAGTGTGGTATGAGTTATAGCCTGGTAGTACAGGGGTGCTCTCTGGAGCCTTGAATCAGGTCTCAGTCACTGCACAGATATCAATGTTCTCCATTTTAAGGAGTGCCTCGAGTGAGTGCATTTTGAGATTTAGACTTCTAGCATTGAGTAGCATTACCCTAAGTTTTTGCTTGCCTGTTCCTGTTATGGTGGTGAATTTGTTATTTGAACCTTGCTTAAAAAAGGCACTATAGGGGCAGCAAGAGCCTTAGGCCATATCCAGAATCCCAGGGGCGACAGGTGCAGGCCATCCATGTCAAAGCATCGTGGTCTGTCAATCACGTCATCCCAAGCAGACAGATACTGGATCCCCTCAGAATGACACCAGAAGCTTAGCCAATTGTTGAAGTCAATTATTTTGTCCTTGTACTGCAGTGTTTAATTAAAGCGTACCACCTTTGTACACAGTGAGCTGTCACACAGCTTATTGGCCTTCCCTAGGTATTCTTTTTGTGGTAAAAACATGACTGTCTGATGGTGCAGAACCTCCATCAAGTTGTTATACCCAATGCATGTGTCCTTCCTCTTCCGGTGATGCACACAGTACATACACAGATATTTGACAACTTTAATGGGATGGATAACATTTGTGACAGTGTGGAGTGTGCCATATGAATATATGCCATGCACACTGGTCATCTAGCCTGTATTGATCATGATGTTGCACACAGGTATAGCAGCAGCCCTCCTAACACCACCAGCAGATGTTACTGTAGAGTGCATGATTACTCTCATAGAGTGTGGATTTATCATAATAATTGTACAAGTTTGTTTGTGCAGAATCATCTCTGATCACTCTAAATCACATATGTTATGTCAGAGACATGGGATTACCTGTGGTATTATTCTGATATTGTCCATGATTGTAGTTGGTTCTTTTAATGTTGTCCATGAGACTTTACCTGTGTCCCACTTGCTGGAGACCTCTGCTGAGATTACACTCATATTCAGGCAAATAAGTTTGCACAGCTTCATAATATGGACCCCTACCCCAGTTGTATGTCAGATACCTGATAGATATCCTCTACAATATTATTGTAATGATGCTTATCTCACACAGACATCCCCCATTGTTATGTCACCTTATGTGACAGTCACATAATACACATGTTCATGGTGCAGTTCCTACTGTACTATATTGATATGTGACTAGTTTTGCTGCTACAACTATCTTCTATAGATGTGCTCTCATCTGCTGTACATTAGGTTGTGTCACCTGTTCTCTTTGCCTGTGTTCATTCCTGTAATTCATCTGTGTGTCCCTATTCAATACACTCACTTCTGCTGAGTATTTATTTTACTTGGCAGTCCATGTACCTTTACAGATCATTTACACAACTTCATTACAGAATTCCAGGAATGGGGTATCACAATACTCTGCACTGTAGATACAATGTCCTGTAGTGTGTTTGGACCATATACTTAACATTCATACCTCTCAGCTGTCATGATTTTCACAGAATGTCCAGATGTGTTCCTTATCAAATTTCTGGCTTTCTAATATATCACTAGGATGATCTCAAGGCTGATGTGATTCAATATTGCATACATTTGAGTTTTGTACTTCATATCCTTCCGAACATGTATGTTAACACAACCTCCTGGTTATTCTATCACATTTCTATAGGGCAAATATATCAAATATGTCCCTATTTCTGGGTCATTGCCCCTCCCGTTATGTTGGCCTTTGTCCAGATGTCTTGCATTAAGAGATAGAGCACTATCTGTGAAGCCCTGGTGATCACTGTGGCTTTCCTTGCAGAACCATGAACCATCAGTGATCTGATTTAAACAGGAGTGCTATCCTTGTTCGCTGACATAGTTTCCTGGCCAGCAACATCACTGCCAGCAACAAAACCTCGCTTAAACATGGTGAGTGGAATGAATATGCAATGTGCACTGCTGCTTGCCACGCACCACCACGCACACATGTAAACTCCGTGTAGGCTTTGCAGAAGCCTACACTGAGTTTATTGAATACCCATGTATGTGTGCAACTGAGTCACTCATATTCTTGGAGAATTATCTACAAATGTGAGTCTGAGCTAATAAATGACAATTTTTTGAAAGGGGTAGTACATAAGCAAAGTATAGCAGAGTGTGAGAAATGCCTTTTGGGAATTAATGCCAGAGCAAATTGTGTAGAGTTAAGCAGATGTGCATTCTTCTGTGGTGCTCCACTGCAGATCTAAAAATGTTGTTCAATGCCAGCTGCAGTTAGGAAACAATGGAAAGGCATTAAAAGTGAACAGCTAAGACTAGTGTATAAGTGACGGAAGCTGGTTGGAGGCAGTAGGGGATAACCTGGTGCTATCATTAAGGCTGATTTTCCCTTGTAAATTTTGACTAACTTAATAATGGTCTTAGTGTGTATATTAATTAGCTGAAGGTCAGATTTTAATTGATTATCAGTAATATGTCCAAAGAGTATAGCTGAAGACACCTATTCTATGATAGCTGAGTAAAGAGTTTTAGTTGCTTGGGTTCAACAGTGAAAGATGGAACTATGAAATTAGACAAATCAGGATAATCAGATGTGGTGGCTAAAATTATCCTAGATGACAAGACTAGATAGTTGATTTTTGATACACATCAATGAACCTACAAGGACATTAGACAAGGTTGTAGGAAATGTAATATTGCTTTATGTCTGATATTAACACACTTGGTGGGTTGTTATTCAGGGCAATTCTACAATTACCAGCATATGGAGTTAGCTTTTAATTGTACAGTTACACTGGTTTGTCCCATCTTTCACACAAATAATGAACCTCAGCTGACCATGTTTACAACCCTGGTATACACCAAAATTAATGGATATGGGACTAGAGATAGCATTCCATTTAACATTAAAGGTTAAAAACTTGAAGATGAAATAGATAGTCTGAAAACCATCACTGTGGACTGAAAGTGAATCCATAACTTTTTATAACCTCCTTTAGTCTAGAATCACAATTTTTATAATGGTCAAGAATAGTAGCTCCAAAAATTTCCCCTGAACAAGATATTCTTGCATATATATACTTTATCACTGTGAAAGCATCTGTATCATGGCCAAGCCAAAACCCAGTTTGAGTTCTGAAGGTAAATATCTGAGTTTATTAGATGGTCAAGAATTTAGGATTGGATGTACTTTTTTAAAGACTGTTGAAAGTGGTCATATGGATTGTAGATGGAAAATATTTGAGAAAACTAAGGAGGCTTTTTATAAAGAGCTGCAGTGTTTGTTTTCTAAGACTTGATGGACTTTGCCCTCATTGATAAATCTATGAATAAAGGTGACAGTAGAAGTAATCATGGAATCTAAAAATGTTTAGTATTTCAGGATGTATATTGTTGGATGCAGTTGAGCTAGAAAATCTTTAAACTGTTTGAAGACCTAATTAATGCAGGCAGTGCTTGGACTAAAGAGATGTGAATTAAGAAGTACAGTGAGGATATTAGTTTCAGTATATGATACTATTGAAAGTAATCATGAAATTGCTGACAAAACATTTGGCAATAAAGATGTCATCCAGTAGATGACATGGGAGGGAAAGAAATAATGATAGATCACTACTTATGAATGCCCACTCCATTAAATTGCAGGCCTTCTGAGAAAAGACGGTCTAAAAGAGGGAAACAGAAATATTTACCTTGATGGACTCTATTTAATTTGAAAGCTCAGCTGACTACATTTTAGGGATACTGGGAATTCCTCTGCATATATTATTGGGTTTTCAAAACTGTGAATTGATGAACTTTAAACTCTGTTAAGAGTTATATGTATAATATGGTGTGGTGGTCTTTATTTGATATTAGATCCATTAAGATATATAATTCATAATTTAAATAATGTATGTAAATTGAAAACAATAAAGTCAAATACAATTAATAAAATGTACTAGAGTTTGATAAACTGGAGAGAAAAAGGAAAAGGAGTGTATATTTCTGGTATAAAAAACAGTACAATTAAATCAAACCGAGCAAGAAAGAGAAGGAAGATGTGGGATAGCGATTGTAATTACAAGAAGACATTTGAAAGTTATATCCCGTATTCTGCATGCCTTGCATAGCTTGCAGGATTAGTGCAGGAGCTCTAGCAGGCAATATGTTTACCATGCAATCCAGGAACAGCCTGCAGGGGCATGCATGAGCACTCCTGCACTAGTCCTGCACAGACTCAGGCCCTGTATGCAAATTAGCCCATTTGCAGGAGAAATCCATGCAAATGAGGTGAATTTGCGATCCAGGAAGCTGAAAACCGGCCGTGCAGAACTAGTATAATCTGCAGAAATGTACTCGGTTAGTAACCAGGTACATTTCTGCAAATTCCAAAACGGAACTGTGACAGCTCCAAATAAAGGGTGCATATCATATCATTCAGGAAGCATGCCAATGGCCAAGTATAAGGCCATTGGCAATGAAAACAGCTTAAAAAAAAATAAATCAATTTTTTACTTTTTTTTTTTAGTCGATCTCGGGTGTTTTAGGCATATGGCAGTGGCGCGCAAACGGGATGAGGGGGATAAGAAAAGAAACCTAAAATAAGCATTCTAACTAAAATCTCTATTCTGCCATTAAAGTCAATGGCAGGCAGAAGTCAACATGGCCAGTGAGTAGTGGTTGCTAAGGGGGGGGGGGGGCCTCAGTGTGAGACATGTAACTATGCATTAGCAGGCAATCCTATGCAAATGAGGGGAATGATAGTGAATCCCAGATTTCCCCAGCATGCTAGTCAACTCCCAACAGTATAAGAGCAGGCATAGCTTGGTGCAAGCCTAGAAGTTAGCTGACATCATAGGGGGGGGTGTCAGGCATACTGTAAGTGGATTGGAGCCCTGTGGCTCAGGTTTGCTCCTAGCGAAGCACAGCTAGGCAAGGGGCTGAGTTTGCCTAGCACTCCTTACATTGTCTAAGCGGGTATGCTCGCTGCTCACTGAGCTTGAAAGAAAAAAAAAGTAAACCAGGAAATAGCAGCTCTGTGCACATTTGAGCATTGAGTTTGTGCAGCACACCACTAGGCTTAAACAGGAAGGATATGGGAAGCGAAAACAGTACTAGGAAGTTAATCAAGGAAAACCAGCATAGCTGGCAGGTGAAATGAATAAGAATCTGTCAGTTACACAGGCAGTAGACCAGCCCAGCTCAGAACACTACTATAAACTATGCAGACACCTAACACTCTGTTTTTTCCCATACACTACACCACCGGTGTATGCAAGCGGGAAAGTTTTAACAGACAAACAACAAAATGATAGGGGCTGCAATAGTTATTATACAACTTGTGGAAGAGGCTGAGGGTAGTGAGGATGTGAATGCTGTCGACCAGTCCAGAGTGAGGAGACGGAGAAAAGTGTACAGACCCAGGGTAACCTTCCAGGAGCTACATGAGCTAGAGATAGTGGAATGCTATAGGGTGGATAGGGACCTCCTACAGAAAATCGCTGAGCTGTGCCGGCCACACCTGACACAGGACTAACAGAGGGGAACCCATCCCAGTGGATACCAAGGTATGTGTAGGCCTAAGAATACGAGCTACAGGTACCTTCCACAGGCCAACTGGGGATATGATGGGGATCTCACAGGCATCAGCATCCAGGGTACTCCACCAGTTCCTGGATGCCATGTCAGCACATGTTGGTGAGCACATATATTTCCCCAACACCCGTGAGGCATTGGCCAGCAATATGCAACTGCTCCACCAAATAGCAGAATACCCTGAGGTAGTGGGTGCTATAGACTGCACGCACATATGCATCAAAGCACCACCCAGTGAGCGGGGTAGGGTCTACATCAACCGCAAGGGCTTCCCCTCCATCAACTGCCAGGTTGTGTACGATGCCCAGGGCATAATAATGAATGTGTGTGCTGGCAGCCCTGGAAGCTATCCCAATTCCCACATCTGGCATTTGACACAGCTGTACCAGAAATTTGCCAGTGGGGACATTTCTCATGGTCACGTAGTGGGGGGTACTGGATATGCACTGTAGCCGTGGCTGATGACACCCATCAGAAATGCACACACATCCAAACAAGAACTCCATAATGAGGCACACTCACAGACACAAATTATAATAGAGAGTGTGTTTGGGATACTCAAGTCATGGTTCCGTGCCTGGACACATTCGGTGGAGCCTTGCAGTACTCACCAGCTACATGTACCCAAATTGTCATCGTATGTGCCATGCTACACAATATGATCCTGTGGAAACAGCTGCAGCAGGAACAGCATGAGGCAGGGCCACACAGCCCCCCACAATTGCCAGGGCCTGCACAGCACAGAGTGACTCCAAGGAGGAACAACCTGAGCCTGTCCAGTAGGCAGAACGAGGCATGCCCAGTATGCCGTGGCCTTGGCAAAGAGGCAAGGCATAGCACACAGGAGGGACCTAGGGAATAACACCTCTCTCTAACTCCCGCATACAGTAAAATGGATGCAAAACATGACACTACCTGTGCTCAACCATGTGTAGGGAGTGTACTATTTGCATCCGACATAGGCAGCACCACCCTCAATACTGGGGCACCCACAAGGTAAGTGACTCACACATGCCAGTCAGGGGGGTTCACATGCCCAACAACAGTCACAGCCGGCAGGACAGGTGTAGAAAAACACAAACAAAGGCTGTGCTATGGCCTCTGAATGATGCCTATGGGTAACACACCCCCAGGCCTACACAGACAGACTACAGCAGGTCAGGCAGTGTGATCTTAGTTCTGAAGGGTAGGAAGTCAGAAACTAATATGTAGGTCAATCAAAGCTAAGACCTGTAGTACACTGATATGCCTCTAGTCAGCATGATAGGTTAGAATACATAATGAAATGGAGTACCTGACATACCAGTACAGTCATAGCAAATGTGTCAGGTGTGCCCCCCCATCCTATGTAGAAATGTAATAACAGTCAGGTGTGCCCCCCAGTCCTGTGTAGAAATGTAGTAACTGTCAGGTGTGCCCCCCCCAACCTGTGTAGAAACATAGTAACCATCAGGTGTGCCCCCCCCATCCTATGTAGAAATGTAATAACAGTCAGGTGTGCCCTCCAATCCTGTGTAGAAATGTAGTAACAATCAGGTGTGCACCCCCCCAACCCTACGTATGTATGTACTAACACTCTGGTGCCCCCCCCCAATCTGATGTACACACGCCGTAGCAGTCAGGTGTGCCCCCCCCACAACCCTATGTAGAAATGTAGGAACATGTATGTGTAGGTATAATACCAGTGCAGCACAGATGCACAGAGGTGGCCAAGGTAACAGGATATGTTGTAGCATCTGCGAAATATGCATTTATGTATGTGTTAGGTTGGTGTGTGTTTCATATTGTGTGAGAGTGGTCAGTATGTATACATGTTGAGGTAAGACCTGGTGGCCATTGCCCACTACCACTGATGACAGGGACAAGTCCTCACAACTGCAGTGCCAAACACAATACCCACCAGTATAACACAAGCTAGCAGTAAGCCATTGCAAATGTATGGTGGTAATATGTGTCACCATCTGAAAGACTGATATGGTATGGCTGTTGGGTTAGATATACAAACAGTACACAGGGGAAAGTACCCCAGACATACAGTATATATTGTGTCACTGTGAAATGGACACACCCTTGGAATAGCACAAACCGGTATGCATCACATTATCTGGTCCTGTAGTATGGAATACCAGTGTTGTCTGCCCAAACACTAGCACATCACAAAGGAGGTAGGACTGATGTATTGGGAAACAGCTGATGTACCTGCACATGCAAGCATAACTGGAATGCCCAATGCATATCTGTTGTCAAATGCAAGTAGTGTCCATAGCACACATGCACCCAGCTCACACAAACACCACCCACAGGTACCTCTCTAGTTGAACCCCCTGCTGTGGGGAATGGGTACAATATGACCCCAGCTGTATATGGCAATAGCAAAAGAATGCAGCATGCAGTGCAGGTGTCCCATGCAGATGTCTCATCAGCTGTAGGTAGCACCCTGCCAGCATCCACACCACCGATCAAGGCTGATAGAAGGTAGTGGCACGAACACCTAGCACACCTACCCTGTCACCCCAGGGGAATATACTGTATGGCGGTCTGAGACTGTAGGACAGACAGAATGCAATGACCTGCCACATCTGGCCTGCATCAATAGCTAATGGCCCAAAGGCCTCTGCCAAGGGCCTGTGTCTCACATATATTGCCAATGCATGTTATGTCATGGACACCCAGTTAACAACACAATACACTCCACATACGCCATATGCAAGGTCATGTAGACAAACCACAGTAACATGTCCACCATGTCCCACTGCATGAACTGTCGACCAACACCGATACATAGCCGTGATTGGGTGATAACCATAAGGAAAGTATCAGAGAATGTATGCATAATTTAAGGAAGATGAGAGAATAACTGAGGGGGGGTTGGGAGCGTGGACAGCATGGAATGTGCAAGGTCCGACATAAAGCTGTGTGCACACACTATCCCTGACTGTAAACACATAAATGGGTGCCTCCATACCTGCCCATACACCACAATAGGGGTAATGTCCTGACTCATGGCCCCTGCCTCTGGGTAACCTGTGCGAATCTGTACAGCTGTGAGGTATTGCCATAGCAATATAAGGCTATACTGTCATATTGATGGATGTACATGTATGGGATCCCCTGCCAGCACTGTACAAAGGTGCTGAACTGGATACACAGACCCAGCAGCAAGTGTCTGCAGCACCCCCTCCAGGATGACAACTTACCATGAATACATAGGCATCTACCCACAATACTGTACACAGCTGCAGTCACCCTTGTCCCCCAAGACATCACTGCCAGCAGGAATGTCCAAATGACAGCACATGAGGACAGAAAACATCACAGTGTATAACAGTACATGTCTGAATATCTCTGCTAACAGCAGTACCTTGAAGCTGAAGCAGCACAGACACAATCACCTACAGTGCACACAATTTCCTGCCCACTTTGTCCCCATATTGCCAAATGATTGACGGATACCCTGCAGAAACAGTTTGCTACCTGTAGGTGTACAACACAATGGTCTTCACTGGAGTACAAACTACCTGGAATTGATCCACACATGCAATACAGAAGGGCATACTGGGCATGTTCACACACTTAGAGAAATGAAGGCAATGTCAGACAACAACATACTGAAAGGTCATACTGGGCATGCTCACATACTTACACACATGAAGCCCATGTCTGCAAATTACAGTGGACCAGACATATCAGCAGTTGCAAATGTTAGTGGAGACACTCCTCAGTATGCACCACTCATGCTTTGCACACACAGCGGATAGGAATACAGACATATATCCAAGGACAACACAATATAATAAGCCAAAAGTAGATGTACACTGATGTGTGGAAGAGATTGACTGTGACAAGGAGTCATCCCAGGCCAGTCCCACCCAGCACACAGCCAAATGGCTACAACCACATGGGGTTCAGATGTCACTCACTTTAGATACTAGCCAACGGTATCTATCAGCAGTGCCGACTATGTGGTGCAAGTGCTAGCTGTGCAACATGACTGTACAAGGAAGTAGTCATCTAGCAGCTGTATACACATAACTGTGGAATATGGCCCGGCGTGTGCCCGCATGTGGTATGTCAACCCGTAGATGAATGGGTTATGGCCCATGCACACACACTGGCCTCCCAATAGCCCTACTATGACAAGCCTGTTGAGGTCATCCACTGTGAAATACAGCTTTGGGAAGGTTGCAGCCCAGTAATCTCCGTGGTGCATCCTATAACTGCGTACTGCTGTAGTGTGATAAAATAGGTAGGAGTTCTAATCCCAGACTTGGCAACTGTGTGTGTGTGTGTGTGTGTGTGTGTGTGTGTGTGTGTGTGTGTGTGTGTGTGTGTCTGTCTGTCTGTCTCTGTCTGTGTAGAGAGCAATGCTTTTTAGGCTGGTCACACTCCCTACAATTCAAATGCCCTACTTTGGCAAGGCTGCTGATGTCATCCACCTTGAAATACAACTTTGGGAAGGTTGTAGCTCAGTAATCTTTGTGGCGTGTCCTATAACTACGAACTGCTTTAGTGTGATAATATAGTTAGCTAGGAGTTCTAATCCCAGACTTGGCAACTGTGTGTGTGTGTGTGTGTGTGTGTGTGTGTGTGTGTGTGTGTGTGTGTGTGTGTGCGCGTGTGTGTGCGTGTGTGCGCGTGTGTGGGTCTGTGTAGAGAGCAATGCTTTTTAGGCTAGTCACACTCCCTACAATTCAAATGCCCTACTTTGGCAAGGCTGCTGATGTCACCCACCTTGAAATACACCTTAGGGAAGGTTGCAGCCCAATAATCTCCATGGTGCGTCCTATAACTGCGTACTGCTGAAGCATAATAAAATAGTTAGGTGGGAATTCTAATCCCAGACTTGGCAACTGTGTGTGTGTGTGTGTGTGTGTGTGTGTGTGTGTGTGTGTGTGTCTATGTAGAGAGCAATGCTTTTTAGGCTAGCCACACTCCCTACAATTCAAATGCTCTACTTTGGCAATACTGCTGATGTCATCCACCTTGAAATACACCTTTGGGAAAGTTATAGCCCAGTAATCTTTGTGACATGTCCTATAACTGTGTACTGCTGTAGTGTGATAAAATAATTAGGTAGGAGTTCTAATCCCAGACTTGGAAACTTTGTGTGTGTGTCTGTCTCTGTAGAGCGCAATGCTTTTTAGGCTAGTCACACTCACTACATTTCAAATGCCCTACTTTGGCAGTCCTGCTGATGTCATTCACTGAGAAATACACCTTTGAGGAAGGAGTACTCCCGTAATCCCTCTGGTGCATCCTATAACTGTTTCATGCTGTGGCGTGATATAGAACTCTGGTAGGGGTTCTATCCCCACACATGGCAGTTGTGGATGTTTTGTGTGTGTTTCTATGTCTGTGTAGGGAGCAATGCATTTTAGGCTAGTCACACTCACTACAGTTCAAATGCCCTACTTTGGCAATCCTGCTGATGTCATTCACTGTGAAATACATCTTTGGGGAAGGAGTACTCCAGTTATTCCCATGGTGTGACCTATGACTGTTTCATGCTGTAGTGTGATATAGAACTCTGGTAGGGTTTCTATCCCCACACATGGCAATTGTGGATATTTTGTGTGTGTTTCTATGTCTGTGTAGGGTGTAATGCATTTTAGGCTAGTCATACTCACTACACTTCAAACACCCTACTTTGGCAATCCTGCTGATGTCATTCACTGTGAAATACACCTTTAGGGAAGGAGTATTCCAGTAATCTCTATGGTGCATCCTATAACTACATAGTGCTGTAATGTAATAAACTAGTTAGGTAAGAGTTCCAATCCCAGACATGACAGGTGTGTGTGTCTGTGTGTCTGTGTTTGTAACTTGCATCCTATGTGGAGGTGGTTGTGAGCATGTAACAACTAGAGTCAAAGGGGAGCGGATTTGCAAATTACCTATATGGTGGTCCTAGTATATATCACAATGTCCGCTGTACAGGGATAAAAGATGTGAAATAGCCAAGAGGCTGGGGTGCATATCCATACCCCTACATTGGACATCAAGGCCAGGCAAACAAAGTGAGTGATCATAGTATTACCCAGATAACTCTCTCAACCCATGTCTCACACACACACACACACACACACACACACACACACACACACACACACACTTGCCTAGGCAATAGCTGCTATGCCGGTAGTACCCTGCATATTGCCCACTGATAGTAACCATGGTATGATTGCAGTGGGCTACAGTGGGCATGGCACCCCGACCATCAATCCAATAGGGACGTACTTGCCGACAGTGCACCTACCACATGTTCCCCACTGGACACTTGCAATACCTGTGGTGCCTTCAAATGTGACCCAGAAAGGGCATACCATGCCTGAAAACATGCCCTGTATGGACAGATGCCACTGACACCAGGGAATACCAGTATCATGCTATCAATGTAGGTGCTGAGTCAACCTGCCATCCATTAACAGTTCCGGCCACATGAGGCCAAGACTGGCACATCTGATGATAATCTGTGTACACAACATGGGCCCGACACCCCAGGTACAGTTCCACATATTACTGCACATCCCAGACACTGTCCATGTCATGGATAAAGGAACACATACATGGCAAGCAATGCACAGCATTGGCCACACGCAATAGTCACCCAGGTTACTGGATGGTGAATACAATACTCACCTGTGTGGTCAGATCCAGACACTACACCCCTGAGCCACAATGAAGACCATTGTCATGTGGCCTGATGCCACGGTATACCCATCACCTAGTTTTGTATAGCCATCTGGCACAGTCAACCACAAAAAAACCCATGCAGCAATGCACCCATGCATATCAGTACTGGCACCTTGTGCCTGTGTGTGTGTGTGTGTGTGTGTGTGTGTGTGTGTGTGTGTGTGTGTGTGTGTGTGTGTGTGTGTGTGTGTCTGTGTGTCTGTGTTGTATGATGCATATGACCACATTCACACTCGCTACAACCCCCACTGGCATACTGAAGCATGCTGTCTGATGTCAGACAACTCCACATACCCTTTGCTTATATAACCTCTGTATGATCCCTGTGGTGCATGTGATACCTGCACTGCAATGTGTTGTGGCAATCTCACTAATGATGATTTGTATTCCTGGCCCTGCCAAGTGTGTCAATGTGTGTGTGTCCCTGTGAAAGTGTGGCTGTGTTGACACTGGCACCTGTTCATGTTGACAGGCACGTGTACTACACCTACCATATAGCTACCATATCCCTGTTGCAAATGTCACTCACCATCACATATACGTTTTGAGGGCTCCTCAACACGTAACCTATGTGGCACATCTAATAACTGCATAGACATGTGATAGCACTACGTAGTTGTCAGGGGCTTGATACCCTGTACTGGTAGGTACTCTCACCCCCTCTCTGGTGGATGTGGAGACTTACACCTGCTTTGCTTAGGCAGCAGCATGTGTATTTTAAGTGTTGCTCATGATCAGCTGATGGACTCTACACAAATTGCAGACATCCTCTAGAGGATTGCATGTGGAACAGCTGTGGTAACATTCCTATATCCAATTGCTTGATAACACACTCCAATATCTAGGAAAATCATGTTGGTGTTAGGCCTTTACATTCACTGTGAGTAGGAACTTGATCCATCGGCAAACAGCATCTCAGTTGGATTGGGATCTACCTCTAACAACATGCACTGTGAAAACAGGGCAACACACAGGAGGTTGATGTGCTTGACCTGACTACAGACTGTAAGTGCTACTATACTGCATTTGGAGTAATGTTGGTTTAACAGGGTGTGTGTGAATATGGCTATCCTACATGCTTTAATAGCTGCCATGTCAGTGCAATGTTTATGAAGAAACCCCATCTGTAGGGTCTTCTGCAGAGTGGGCAGTGTGTGGTGCCTTTTGTTTCATGTGTTACCCACAGAGCACCTGTCTGTGACCTGCAGAAGGTAGTGTGAGGATTGTATTCTGTAGATAGTGATAGCCGTGAGAGTTACTGACTTCATATACCTCATAGGACATATGTTGAAACAAACCTTGTTACAACAGTAAATGTATGAGGGTATCACAGCAACATGTCAATATTGGCCCTGTGTATGTGCCTCCAGCCACAACTCTGTCAACCTTTGTATATATGTCATGCAGTCTTTTCTTCTTCTTTCAGCCTTTGCCAGTTAGGGGTCGTCACAGCGGATCACCTGTTTCCATTTCTTCCTGTCCTCTGCATCTTGCTTTGTCACACCAACCACCTGCATGTCCTCTCTAACCACATCCATAAACCTTATCTTAGTCCTTCCTCTTTTCCTCTTACCTGGCAGCTTCATCCTTAGCATCCTTTTCTCAATATACCCAGCATCCCTCCTCAGCACATGTCCAAACCAATGCAATCTCAACCTCTCTGGCTTTGTCTCCAAACTGTCCAACCTGGGCTGACCCTCTAATATACTTATTCCTAATCCTGTCTACCCTTGTCACACCCAGTGCAAATCTTAACATCTTTAACTCTGCCACATCCAGCCCTGACTCCTACCTTTTTGTCAATGCCACTGTCTCCAACATATAACATAGCTGGTTTCACTACCTTTATGCAGACCGTCCCTTCCACTCTTACTGGTACTCGTCTGTCACAAATCACTCCTGACACTCTTCTCCACCCAGTCCACCCTGCCTGTACTCTCTTCTTCACTTCTCTTCCACACTTGCCATTACTCTGAACTGTTGATCCCAAGGTATTTAAACTCATTCACCTTTTCCAACTCTACTCCCTGAATCCTCACCATTCCTCTTGCCTCCCTTTCATTCACACACATATATTCCATCTTAGTCCTGATGACCTTCATTCCTCTCCTCTCTAGAGCATATCTCCACCTCTCCAGGGTCTCCTCAACCTGTTCCCTACTCTCACTACATATCACAATGTCATCTGCAAACATCATAGTCCACGGGGATTCCTGTCTGATCTCGTCTGTCAACCTGTCCATCACCAGTGCAAATAAGAAAGGACTCAGAGCTGATCCTTGATGTAATCCCACCTCCACCTTAAATGCATCTGTCACTCCCACTGCAGATCTCACCGCTGTCAACCTACCCTTGTACATATCCTGTACAACTCTTACATACTTCTCTGCCACTCCCAACATCCTCATACAATACCACAATTCCTCTCTAGGCACCCTGTTGTAAGCTTTCTCTAAGTCCACAAAGACACAATGCAACTTTTTCTGCCCTTCTCTGTATTTCTCCATCAACAATCTCAGAGCAAACATCGCATCTGTAGTGCTCTTTCCTGGCATGAAACCATACTGCTGATCACTAATCATCACCTCCCTTCTTAACCTAACTTCCAATACTCTTTCCCATAATTTCATGCTGTGACTGATCAGTTTTATCCCTCTGTAGTTATTACAGCTCTGCACATCACCCTTATTCTTAAAAAGTGGTACCAAAACATTTTTTCTTCATTCCTCAGGCATCCTCTCACTTTCCAAGATTTCATTAAACAGTCTGGTTAAAAATTCCACTGCCATTTCTCCTAAACACCCCCAA
>NC_056736.1:135052131-135054631 GCF_019279795.1 Protopterus annectens | reverse complement strand
GCTGAAAGTATACAATGCGCGCACAGATGCATGTGCACGAGGATGACTACGTTCCCAAACCAGTCATGTGACGGCCGCCCCGACAACAACCATGGATACAGAAAGGTGATGCGGAGAATAGGAGGAAATGCGGAAGCAGTGTAATTGGAGTCGTAATGAGCAATTAACACCAATCAACCGACGGAGGGCAATCGGCGGCAGCTGACAACTCTGCATGCAGAAATCTGCAAAACAGGAAAGGGGAGGAATATGAATGCAAAGAAAGTAGTGGATGTTGCAGAAACACAAAGAGCGAAGAACCGATACAGCACAACCAAGGAGAGAGTTAGCATAACGGCGGCGGCAGACAAAATGCATGACATGTCATGTGCCTGCAGGATGCACTCCCGTAAATAGTAGGTGCAACGTGCAGAAACAGTAAAGTAAGGTGTAAAGCTAAACCAATGCAGGCAAGTGTAATGTAACACCAAAGGCAACAGCGTTGCAGTGCCAACGGTAAAACACGGTAGATAACCCACAGATACGGTAGCAGAGACACACCCAATGACATCACCGGGTGTACAGCACAACACTATAAAGTGGGAATGCACACAACACACAGCGCGAATTCCCAAATGCTGCGCCTTACGGTGTAAACACACGGGGAACTTTTAAAATGTATATGTTGGGTGCTGCCGTGGCTGTGATGCGTCGGCATGTGTTAGAGACAGATGGAGTTGCGGAGGAGGGTGCCGAAAACTACCGGAGGCCTCAGAGGAGAAGGAGAGTGTTCAGACCAAGGGTGACCTACCAGGGGCTGCAAGACCTGGAGATAGTAGAGCGTTACAGGGTGGACAGGGACACGTTACAGCAAATAGTGGAGCTGTGCCGGCCAAGCCTGAGAACAAGAGACAACAGAGGGGAGCCCATCCCAGTGGACACAAAGGTATGTGTAAGCTTGCGAATACTGGCAACAGGTACCTTTCAAAGGCCAACCGGGGATATAATGGGCATCTCACAGGCATCAGCATCCAGGGTACTACACCAGTTTCTGGATGCCATGTTACGACATGCCCATGAGTATATATACTTCCCCAGATCTCAGGAGGAGTTGGCTAGCAATATGCGCCACTTCCACCGTGTGGCACAATACCCGGAGGTACTGGGTGCGATAGACTGTACGCACATAGAGATCAAGTCACCACCCGGTGAGCAGGGTAGACGCTACATAAACCGCAAGGGATTCCCCTCCATCAATTGCCAGGTCGTGTGCAATGCACAGGGCATTATCATGGATGTGTGTGCTGGCAGCCCCGGAAGCTACCGACTCCCATATCTGGCATGCCTCACAGCTGTATCAGGTATTCGCCAGGGGGGACATCACACAAGGTCACCTTGTGGGGGATGCTGGCTATGCATTGGAGCCGTGGATGATCACACCCATCAGAAATGCACACACACACATGCAAGAACGCCATAATGAGGCACACGCACAAACCAGAATAATCATAGAGCGTGTGTTTGGGATGTTGAAATCACGGTTCCGGTGCTTGGATACATCTGGTGGAGCCTTGCAGTACTCTCCAGGCACATGTGCCCACATATTCATAGTATGTGCTATGCTACATAATATGATCCTGCGGAAACAGCTGCCGCAGGGACATAATGGTGTAGGGCCACCAAGCCCGCCACAACTGCCAAGGCAAGCACAGGCACAGGGTGTTCAGCACCATGAACACACTGTGCCAGCCCCAGTAGGCAGACGGAGGCGCAATATGCCTATGCCTTGGCAAAAGAGGAACGTATAGCTCATACTCTGACAGCGTAGGCCCCATGGACTGACACCTCCCTACCTGCACACACAGTGAAATGGACGGCACACAAACATGTCCGTCCGTAATGTGTACTGTATGGGCGGTCCCATGTGTGACTCCAACATAGGTAGCACCCAAACACTGCACAACCAACAGCCAGCGGAGCATGGAACGCCAACACCTCAACCGCACACGGGTCCGACAGCAGACGGCGTAGCCGTATGCTGCCACATTCGCAAGGTGTCTACATATGTACATATGTGCATACACAAATATGGATATAGATATCATTACACACGTAGAAATATATGTACACATACACAGATATAAAGTACAACAAGTTAAACAGGGAATCACAGGGATGCAAGGTTACAGATGCAGTAAGATGCGAACTCTCAACATAGTAAACATACTGAACGACAACCCGACTATCCGGGAGGGTGGACAGAGCAGGGAACGCCACCCATGGAAAGGTCAACCCACCTAAATGCATATTCGCCATTCGGGATGATTGCCAGGCCACGATACAGTAACAGGACATGTGCGTGTAATATTCTTAGGATATGAGGGCGGAGGTAGACACCGCCGGCGGTGTGGTCAATGTAGGTACTGTGTGCAACCGTCCCTGCGCAGCGGTATGTCTATGTGTGAGGTGAGGGTCGTGTGTTCCGCTGTGCCAGTGTAATGTGTGTGACACTGTAAAATGT
>NC_056736.1:135002718-135051631 GCF_019279795.1 Protopterus annectens | reverse complement strand
AAACCCCCATTATTGGCCTTCCAACCCCCAGCCACCCTTAAACAGGGGGATTTTTGGCCAAGGGGGAAAAAAGTTCCAGGCAAATCCCAATACAAAAAAACCTTTTTAAAAAAAGGGGACCCTCCTTTTTGAAAACCAAACCCCCAAGCATCCCGGGGGCCCTTTGGTTTTTGGACCCCAGCCATGAACAAGCTCTAGAACGACTGGAGGTAGCTACTACAAGATAGAATGGAATACTTGTAAGGTAAGACACCTTTGCTCATTGTATGTGAAAACCTACAGGCTGTCAGGAAATCATCCAGGGGAAATTCAACAGAGAAATCAACAAGAACTCGACAGACAATCATAAGGCCTTCTTTAGCTATGTTGAACACCTGGGAGGACACTCCCAGATATGCTCACACTGGGTTCAGAATGATGTGAGGATGACTGAACCTACACACATTGCCAACATAATGGACAGGTTCGGTGCTAACTTCTCCCCTCACCCCCACATGGAGAGATATCTATACCAGAGGATTGTAGATCCTGGAACTTCTGTGACACACAGGTGTGAAATGCTCTCTCCAAGGCAGTAAACACAGCATCCATGGGACCAGATGGTGTCCCAGCTGTGTACTCCATGAACTCAATGGGGAATTAAACCCACAGTTAGGACATCTGTTTAACCATAGCCTCACCTCAGGATACGCACAAGTAGTGGCACAAGGCAACTGTAGTCCCACTTCACAAGGATGGTGCATTCACTGACCCTGGTAATTACCATCCCATTAGCTTGACAAGCCTTATCTGCAAAGCCATGGAGAAGGATCATGATGGAAGTCATACATAATGACATAGGGGACTTGCATACTTTGGATCCAACCCAGTTTTGCTTGGTCAAATACAGATCATGCCTTTTAAACGTGTCTGACTTTTTAGGATCAGTCACCAAGGCCATTGATGAGGGCAAAGCAGTCCATACAGCCTACCTAGACCTGGCAAAGGCCTTCAACACAATACCACCCTCAGGTATCATTGATAAACCCGTCTGCTTGAATGTAAATACATACTTCGCCAGAGGGGTTGCAAACTGGCTAAGTGACAGAACCCACACGGTCATAGTTACTGGCGCCATGTCATACTCACAGCCAGTCACAGGTGTTGTCCCATGGGGCTCAGTCCTGGGTCCACTATTTTTCCGCATCTACATTTCAAAAGTACAAGCAAACACAGGGGGGTTATGACTAACAATGTTTGCAGATGACTGCGAACCGGGTGCCATAGTCGGACACACATCTGACACAGATATCCTTCAGAAGGGCCTCACAGCTATGGATAACTGGTGCCAGAGACATGGCCTACAGCTAAATGCCGGGAAATGCATAGTCATACCCTTCGGGAAGAACGAGGTTACCCCTAGCTACCATATAGGTGGCAATCCACTGAGCACAGAGGGAGTTACCAGGGATCTGGGGACCCGTGTTGTCGGTAACCATTTGTTCGACACACACATTGCTAACGTAGTTAGATAGACCTTCTACATTGGCCACCTGATCATGAAGGCATTCACATGTACATCAGGGGAGGTCATTGTCCCCTTGTACTCATCACTCATTACACCTATGATTGAGTACAATGCCCCGTTCAGAATGTCTGTGACCCGACACCTGCAGCAGCTGGAAAGGCCCCGACAGTTCATCCACAAACGGATGCAGGGTCTCAGGAATATGTGTTATGCTGACCAACTGAAAGGGTTCCATCCCTATTCCATCACATACCACTTGCCCAGAGGTGACCTGTGCCTGGCATCCAAGGCCAGGTCGAACCTGGATTTGATGACTATGCTTCACCTAAAGAATCTAGATCCCTCAGTATCACAAGGGCAGGTGACGTACACCTTGGCACTGTCATTAATAGAACGTGCTGGTGGGACACATTCATCACCCAGACACTCACTATGCTGTGGAACAACATCCCAGTACATGTGAGACAGAGCACCTGGCTGGCCTTGTTTTAGTATTTTGACAAGGATGTCTGAATTGCTTTATTCAACTAACCTTGTAAATGAATATTTACTTTACCACATTTGTAATCTTTACATTCCATTGATATATTTTACATTAGTCATAATCATAGTGTTTATCTCTATATATTAGGGTTCATTTATATTACTAGGTGTCTCTACTTCTATTAATATATTGGCACAATCCCTGGAACATATATATGTAACATATACACTTAGACTCTTGGAAAACATTATGTTGGGTCTTCTTTCATATTAATACATATAGTATTATTTTCGCGGAAGAATGTACATGTTGAAGCAATGGCTGATTTACTCACTGTGTGCAATCTGTAACCCGAGTAGACTTTTTAGCTTGTTCGCCTTTAAGGCATTTAATTAATACTTAGCACATCTTATTTACTGCCCAATTAAGGGTTTTAAATGTAGTAAATTGAACTGCATTGTATGTATTCTGAAGAAGTCTGCTTATGAAGCAGACGAAAAGCGCTGCAATAAACTATGGTGACTGCATTTAATTCCTGGTGGGCTCTGAGTGGTCACCGACCGTTTCTACAGTACCTCATATTTGCTTTGGACTTTCTCATCTGGGTCTCTGTGTTATTTGTATGGGGAATGTCAAGTGTAGTCCCTATGTGTATTACCTGTGTAATGCCTTACTGCGGCAGTGTAATTCCACCGGGTTTGCAGTTAGGGGCACATTCTTGTTCATACGCTTGTCCATCCATGTGAATTGCCTACTGGACACTGGTATAGGGCTGTACACATTTCACGCCTGCATTTAGCATTCTCCAGTGGATGCTTTGCATTATTAGTAGGGAGTAAGGCAGGTACTATGCCCACATCCCTCCCACGGGGCGGGACAACGGATTATCTGCCAGACAACACAGAGCCCCATTTCTGCATACCCAAAATCCCATGGCTGCAACCCTCGACAGTACCCATTACACATCCTTCATGCGTGGGACTGGGATGTGGACGCAGTATGGACACGTCGATCTGGGTATTTCTGTTCATATGTCCTGCATTTCATGGACTCTTGTCAGCAACCTTAAACACGCTGGTGGTGCATATGTCTAACTGTGCCGTAGTCACGGCTATATCATCGTCTGTTGTTCGGACACGGCTGGAGTGGGTTCTGTGAGAATGTATTTTTGGGTCCTTCAATGGACACCAATGTGCATATGTCAGGTTAGATGTTGCTGGACTGTGTCCAACTGGCCAGTGCTTTTCACTGCTGCTGTATGTTCCCCAATCGCGGATGTCTGTTTGACTACCCATTCTACGTGGTGCTACGTAACCAGGTGATTTAGTACTGTGAACAAATGTTATACATCCAAAGATGCTGGTTAGCAACTGCTTCAAATAAACCTCAGACATCCCAATAGGACATATCCGTCACTGTATTTTCAACATAACACCACGAGAACATGTTGATCACCTATGTATTCATTTAACCATGTTGTCTTCATAGGTGGGAATGCCATAGTTTACATATCCTACTTGACGTTGTGGGTGTGCCATTAGTATGTGTTCCACAGGTCGCACATCTGTTCCGCTGTATGGTAGCGGGTGCTCCTCATTTTGTTGCTGGCAGATTGAGTGCTGTGTACGCCGGTGTTGGCACGGCGGTCCAACTTTGTATGTGGAATGTCAACTGTAGTCCCTATGTATATTTCCTGTGTTATGCCTTACCGCTGTGTAATTTCCCGGGTTTGCAGTTGTGGGTGCCATCTTGGCGACGCTTGTCCATCCATGAGAATTGCCTACTGGACACTAGTATAGGGCTGTACACATTTCACACCTGCATTTAGCATTCTCTGATGGATGGTTTGCATTATTAGTGGAGAGTAAGGCAGGTGCTACGCACATCCCTCCCACGAGGCGGGACAAAGGATTACCTGCGAAACAACACCGAGCCCAGTTTCTACATACCCAGGATCCCTTGACTGCAACAGTCGACAGTACCCATTACACATCCTTCATGTGTGCGGGACTGTGATGTGGACGCACTTCTATGGACTCGGTACCCTGGGTATTTCTGTGCATATGTGCTGCATTTCATGGACAGCTATCATCAACATTAAACACGCTTGCGGTGCATATGTGTGGCTGTGACGTGGTCACGACAATGAGTTCATGTAGGTGATGATGGAAGCGGGCACGCATTCCTTGAATAAATTTTTGGGTCCTACAATGGACACCACTGTGCATATGTAAAGTGTAGAGCTTGTCGGACTGTGTCCTTGTGGCCAGTGGGTTTGACTGATGCTGTGTGTTCAACAATCGCGGATGTCTGCTTGACTACCCATACTGTGTAGTGCTACAGGAACCATGTTTTCCGAGACCAGAACCCAATGGTGTACATCCAATGTTGCAGGTTAACAACCGCTTTAATTAATCCCCAGAGGTCACGGTTGGGAGGTATCGCCACTTTATTGTCGGAACAACACCTCCAGACTAGGTAAATTACGGAACTATAGCCCGGTCTCACCGGCCATTTGCAATTGTAATTAGCAGACACGTGTCAATACATGTATGATAATACATATTGTCATGCCGAAGGTAATCTATGTTATTTGGACAATGGCTTCTGCTATTGGCATCCGTTGCTGTGAGTGTTGTGGTTACCATACACATTGCTTGCTCAGAGGCAGACTTCCCAATTCTGCACACTACTGTGGTCTCCTTTAAGGACCCTGAGCCAGTGGTCGACAGTACTGCAGCCACTGCATCACTCACATATGCCGTCTACCAGTACCTACAGGACTGCATGAACCAGGCATTCCCTTACCCAACTGTGTTTCATTGTACCAATGCCAAGCATCCAGTGTGGTGTACCCCAGCCATACACAGGCTGTACAACAAGAGGAGGTGGCTACTACAAGGCGGAGCAGACACCTTGTGAGGTATGACACCCTTGGTCATCATATGTGTAGAGCTACACGCTGTCATGACATGGTCCAGGGCACGTTCCACAGATATACCTACATGGACCTGGCTGACAATCATACCACCTTCATTTGCTATGCTCGACACCTGGGAGGTCACTCCCACATATGCTCTGACTGGGTTCACGATGATGTGGAGTTTACTCAACATACACACATTGCCAAAATACGGGCTGACAAGTTCGGTGAGGACATCTCCACACCCTCCCCCCCACATGAGGAGATGTCTGTACCAGCAGTTTGTGGTCCCCAAATGTTCTGTGACACATGGGTGGGACATGCTCTCTCCAGGGTAGTGGACATAGCATCCATGAGACCAGTTGGTGACCCAACTGTGTACTCCACTATCGCATTGAGGAATTAGACCCACAGTTAGGACAGCTATTTCTTTGTAGCCTCACCTCAGGTAACGTACCCAGGTTGTGTCGCACGGCAACTGTAGTCCCATGTCACAGGGCCAATGCCTCCACTGACCCTGGTTATTACTGTCCCATTACCATGAGGAGACCTATCCGCAAAGACATGGGGAGGGATCATACTGCGGCTCGTAGATGAAGGCATAGGGGACATGCATACTTTGCATCCAACACGGTTTGGCTTGTTCAGGGGTGGTTCATGCATGGTTGACATTTTCAGGACAGTCACCGAGGCCATTGATGGGGGTCTTGCAGTCCATACAGCCTACCTCGACCTGGCAAAGGCCTTCAACACATTACCCCCCTCAGGTATCGTTGATAAACCCATTGGCTGGGATGTGAACACGTACATCACAGGATGTGTTGTAAACTGTCTATGTGACACAACCCACGCGGTCATAGTTGCTGGCAGCATGTCAGACCTACTGCCTGTCGCAAGCGGTGTCCCATGGGGCCCTTCCCTGGGTCCACTCCTCTCATACATCTACATTTCCACAGTACAGGCACACACAGGGGTGTTATGGGCAACATTGTTTGTAGATGACTGCGAAACAGGTGCCATAGTGGGACGGACATCTGACACAGATATCCTTCAAAGGGGCCTCCCAGATATGCATATCTGCTGTCAGGGACATGTCCCACAGCTAAATGCTAAGTAATGCAACATCATACCTGTCGAGGAGTACTAGGTCACCCCTGTCCAGCATATAGGTGGCTGTCCACTGAGCGCAGGGGTGATTACCAGGGATCAGGGGACAGAGTTTGTCGGTCACCATTCGCTCAACACACACGTTGCTATCGTGGTTCGGTGGGACTTCTACATTGCCCACCTGTTTGTGCAGGGATTCACATCTACATCAGGGTAGGTCATTGTCTCCTTGTACCCATTACGTGTTACACCTATGATTGACTACATTGCCCCATTCGGATGGTATCTGACCCAACACCTACAGCAGCTGGGAAGGCCTCATAGGTTAATTGTCATACAGATGCAGGGTGACATGGATTTGTGTAATGCTGCCCCACTTGTAGGACCCCTGCCCCATTCAGTCACATACCTGTTGTTTAGTGTTGACCTGTGCCTGACATACGAGGCCATGTCAACCCATATGTCATGTCTATGCTTCACCTACTGTATCTGCATCCCTCAGAACCACAAGGGCAGGTGACATGAACCTTGTCACGGTCATTAATGGGATGTGTTGGAGTGACACAAATGTCACCCGGACACTCACAATGCTGTGGATCTACATCGCAGTACATGTGAGACAGAGATCCTTCCTAGCCTTGTTCGGGGGTATGTTGTCCATTGGATGGGGAATTGCAGATATAGGCCGGGGATTACATCATTATCACTGCTTGACAGAGGTACAGCAATATCATAAGTATTTTATCTCCGGCACAGAAGGTTGGCAAAGTAATCCTAACTATGGTGTAGGGTTATGGCTGAACCTGGGTCGATGGCCTACCCTGTACCTATGGACGTATGAACCTATATTCATAGTTTGTCCCATTTACACTTGTCTATCCCCTATCCTCTTTCTCAAGTGTATATTTCTGTGGCACGTGATTGTCCTCTGTATTACTTGCAGGTATGATGTCTACAGTGCACATACATCACAGTTGATGACAGTGTATCTGTGTCCCTAACACTGTGATACTGAGGACTACCACACATCCTTCACAACATTACATGCATATGTCCATTCTATTCTTCTTTGGCCTATGGGGGGGTGTTAAGGCAACAATTACACAAGTCCCTGTTTGTGCATGCTTCATGTTGGTGTTTGACCAGCCTCCGTTGGAGTCGTGTGTTGGACGGTAGTGTTTCTGTGTGTTTGGCATGTGTTTTTATTGCTGGTACATCTGTGGGAGGTGTGGTTGGCACATGTTCCTCTTTGCAGGGACACCCATCCTGGGGTTTGTGTCATGCATCTGCACTTGGCACGTGCCATATGTCCTGTACTATTCCCACAGTCGTGTATGCCTTCATGCACTACTACTGCGTGTTACTGGCTGTTTGTATGTGGTACACATGGTGATTGTGGTGGTTGGCTTGACCTATTCCCATGCTAGAACATACACATCTGTCAATTACGTTGTTTAAATCAAACTGTAACACTCATTCGTCTTTTCAAAATGACAGTCAATAACACAGGAAGCTCAGATTAACAACGTTTTACTACTGTGCACCAGGAGGCAAATAACTATGCAGTACAAGTTTAGAGTTTTGTCTTACTCTATACAAGTAACAGCTGTATGAGTATTGTGTTTACAATCATCTTTTGCACACCTTAATGATGTGGTCAGTCACAGGGCATTTACATCACTATAGTCCACAATATTGTATTCCTACAACAGTGCTAAGGTAATGCTTATTAAATGTTTTCCCATGAGGATAGCACAGCCTTGCGAGCCACATAGTCAATTAGAATGTCCTTTGGTAAATTCTGCTCTGTCAAGGTTCCAAGACTGTTCAGATCCGGTCGTCACTTCATTTCCTACTAGGTTCCTTTGTCTCTCTGGTGAGCAGCTGTACTCTGTCTTAGATAGAGCTCACAAGGCCATCCTCCTCAGTGGAAGGATGACAGATATACCTGTACATACATTTATTATTCTCTAACCCAGCAGATGACTAATGCTGAATGACATACACCTGCTGCACTGGTTACTGCCAGGGTCAGGTTTCGATCACACTGCAGCTACACTACAGGCAATTACATGCATGATAAGCTCTACTGCCATATTGTAAAATAGAATAATATGCATTATACACTATTTGCTTCTAAACTAGCACGTCATATATATGTTTAAATATATATTTTGCTAACATTCTCCCTCCTTTGATTGCTTCTATTCTATCCAGAAACATATACAACATTATTTCATTCCCTAGCCTCTTCCTCTCTGGAATGTTTAACTAGGCAAGTCATTTGTTGTACATTTCAGAAAGGATTTCATTTTGTATTAACAAATACCACTACAGGTCTTGATACATAGTCTCGGTTACAGATACGTCGACAGAGTCCCTGACTAATACTTACATGCAAAGTATCCCGCAACAGACATATGCTCCCAATATGAGCAGAACAACACAAATGGCAATCAAGATATTCAGTATGACTGAACCCCATCCACCAAATGGTTTGTGGAAATGGTTCGTCAGTGGGTTTGGGCCTGGTTCCGTCATGGATGACACTTGCTGTATTACCTCTAGGTTGGCGTTGATATTGTTCTTATTATGTGGTACTTAGACACAGCGGTCTTCTTTGATAAGCGCGCACGTACCAATTCTCGCCGCCAGGGTGCAGTCGTGCGCTATTACATTTTGTGACACAACAGTTCTCATTGCATCCAGTTCATCAGTCACAAGTTCAAGAGCGAAAAGTCACATTGCTCATTCCTCCGACAGGTTTTGACAACTTCCTCTGTTCCCTGATTGATTTCACTACTCCACAAGCTGGGAGTGTTCCAGCCCAGGATATAACGCTGTCACTCAAGTCCATATGAGTCAATATTCCTTTATCTCTTGCAGAAGAATGGATTTTCAGAACAGCTTCCATTTCACCCACTGGATTAGTAGGTTTCTCGACTGTGTTCCCAGTTCTTGAGCTATATGTCTTATAGTTCGTTTGCACCCAGAGGCAATTGTGCAGTATGTCATGTGACTGGAGCCAGATAACCCAAAAACAACTGCCGGACCAATTCTCAGGTAACCATTGATATGCTTTTTCCCACAAAAAAATAACAATATTCTACTTTACTACTGATGCGGGTTAACTCTGCATGTAACATTTTCCTGTCTATAACAGAGGACTGTTTATACAATTCAGGATGATTCTGCACATCTTTCCACGTTGTTCTCATGAAGCTTCAATACAAATCATGAATGGTGCTACAACTAGTACTGTGATCTTTGGCTGTTATATGACATTTGTAAGACACAGTTATGTTACAAATACTCCCACCAACTTGAACTGTATCATGTTTATGAAAACAAACAATTCCTTTTTGTGTAACAGGTAAGTACAGTGCCACTTTGTCCTGTGATCTCACAGAACCTGTATCAAAGTGTAAATATTCACAAGTCTCAATCTATCCCCAAGGGGACAACATACATCGGAAGTCCTCCATATGATGTAGGTATGGCAGTACAAACACAGCAATTTAAAATGTTCATAGTCTGTACATGCACACGCGTCATGCCTAGGTATGTGTTGAAGTTTGGATGCCACTCTGTGGCCAGTTCATCACGTATCACTATTTGTATCTGTGTAGTTATATGCAGGTAAGGTCCCAGCAAATGTAAAGTCAACACAAACATGGTTAATAGGTGTATGATCAGTAGGACAGTAAACCAAATGTCTTTGGGGTTGCTTTGTATTGTTATACAGTCTGGCCCGGGTGATTCAGTCTCTATGGTATATCAGCTACAAGATGTAAATCAGACTTGATATCCTTTACCGGTTTGAAAAATGTGAGGTGAACCCAGGACGACCTCTCCGCAAACTTTACTGCAGTAGGCGTTGCCAACAGTACCTGGTACAGACCTTCACACGTTGGACTCGGCAATTATCTTATTTGGATAACAGTGAAATACACACAGGATACTGGAGTCAGCTATGCGTCCGGCTTCGCTTGCTCTTTATCTGTAAAAGACTTTAACTGCAAAACAGTGTTATTGGTTAACAATCCTCTCATGTCACCTGCTAATGAGCCATCGACCTCCAGCTCTGCAGGCATGACAGCTTTCCACTCTGGCACATGATATGCCATTCCAAATACTACTTCGAACGGGGTCAAACACTTTACATTTGGAACTGTTGTCATGCTCAGCAATGCTAGAGGTAGACAGCAAATGCAACTCGTCTGGGTGTCACCCACCAACCTCCTCAACTTATTTCTCGGGATCCCATTGTACCGCGCCACCAGTCATGCTGACTGTGGGTTGTACATGCAATTTATATTCATGGAAATACCAAATAATCCCCCAGGTTGCTGGATTGTCTGGTTCACAAAATGTGTTCTATTGTCACTGTAGCTTCTTTACAGTATGCCAGATCTAGGGATACTTTATTTTACTGGGACCTTTGCCACTGCTGCTGCATCCGGATTCCTGGTTGGGAATGCTTCTATCCATTTTGATAATATATCTATAATCACTAAACAGTATTTCTTCCCTTCACATTTATTCAGCTGTATAAACTCCATACAAATAGTATGGAACGGTTATGGTGGTGTAGGTAAACCCACTCCCTTCGGTTTAAATGCTCCCTGTGCATGATGTCTACTGAAAATGTGACACGCTGCTCATGATGTTTGCATGTGGTTCCTAATTCCGTATGTTAGGGATATTCTGTTAACCAACTGTACCATTCCCCCCTGTTGAGACATGGCTCTACCCATGGCTCAACAAAGCCGCATATCTGAATACATTAGACGTTAATATTGGCTTTCTCACTGTGGATATGTACAGTCCGTCTTCAAGGATTGCTCCTCGTCATACCCTCGTCTGCTTTTCTGCTTTCGTAGTTGATGTTTGCATTGTTTGTAACATTTCTACATCTAGAATGTCTGAGGATTGTCATTCCTCATTCAAAATGACACTTTCCAACTGTGAGGCTGCTTGTTTTGCAGCTGCATCAGCTCGTGCCTTACCTTTCCTACTGTTATCCTGTTGCTTTGTATGAGCTGCACATTTACAATTAGCTACTTTAGTGGGTAACTGAATGGAATCTAATGCATTCAAGATCAATTGCACATGATTAATCGGTTTACCGGTGGATGTTATCATTCCCCTATTCTTCCACTGCTGCTCATAAACATGCACTGTACAGACAACATACTGACTATCGGTATAAATGTCCACACATCAGTTTTTCGCTAGAGTACAAGCACGTGTTAAAGCTATCGATTCTGCTGCTTGAGCAGACACGTTATGCTGCAGGGGTTGGGCTTCTACAATCTCATTATCAATAACTACTGCATAACCTACTTGATTCTTTCCTGTAGGACTCTTTCTACATGATCCGTACACATAAACTGTCACCTCTGCATCATCTAAGAGTATATCAGTGATATCCTGTCTGTGTGGAGTTATTTCCTCCATTTCATATAGGCAACTGTGTGGTGTGCCATACACAGGTGTCGGACGTGATGTTGATAGGTTTAATGTTGTACAACGTTCAATCACCATATGAGGTTGACTCAGGGGTATGGTCAAACAAGACAGATGTCTAGCACGGGTCAGGAATGCTATTTTCTCTTGCAGCAGAATGATCGCAACTGCATGAGACACTCTCACAGTGAGAGGGTGGAATAATAACATTAAGGCCGAGGCCTGTACTGCCATGGGTGCTGCAACAACTGCCTGTACACAATGTGGCACTGACCATGCCACAGTGTCCAACTGCGATGAGTAGTAAGCTATGGGGCGTTGCTTACTTCCATGCTGTTGCATCAAGACTGACGTCATATATCCCTGCTTACAATCTACAGTCTGACAACATCTGTTATGATTATTCGGGAGACCGAATACAGATGTTGAAGCTATCAATCGTTTTAGTCTGCAGAAAGCTGTTTCTGCTACTGGAATCCAGTGTAGTATATGTTGTGCTGCCATAGGTGTATTAAAGATTAAAGCAGACAATAGAGCAGATTCCAAAGCATTGTTTGGTAACCAGCTTCGACAAATGTTAGTCGGCCCAGGAAGGACATCATTCCCTTCTTGGTAGTTGGCTTGGGTGCTTGTGAAATTGCTGCCTTCCTATCGTCATGTAATGTTCTACCCTCCTTGGATACCACATATCCCAGGTACTTGACCTGTATTCTCTGTAGTTGCAATTTAGGCTTGCTTAATTTATGTCCCTGTTCTGCTGAATATTTCAATAATGCTATTGTATCTTCCCTACATTGCTGCTGGGTAGGGGCCGCAAGCAGAATATCATCCACATAAAGTAGAACTTGACTGGCCCCAGGTGGAGTAAACACCGGAATGTTGCTAGCCATCTCCTGTGCGAATATCGTTGTACTTTCACAGTATCCCTGCGATAGCCGGGTATGGCTGTATCTGTTACCCTGAATGTAAATGCAAAACAATACAGACTATCTGGATGTATAGGTATTGAAAAGGAAGCATAGCTTATATGTACCACGGTAAGATACTTCTGTGGCGGGTTCATAGCATTCAATATAGTGTGTGGGTCTGGCACCATCAGTACCCTAGGTATTATTACATGATTTACAGCTTGTAAATCCTGTACCATCCGCCATTCCCCCTTTGCTTTTCTATCAGAAGATACAGGGGTATTGCATGGTGAATAGTGATTACTTTGTAGATGGGGAATTCCCTCTGTGACTTTACAGATATCTTCTGGTGTCCACGGTCTATACACTAAGGGAGTTGGGTCCTGGCCTTCCTGTCCTGCATGAGGGTTCGGTACTTCAATTAATTGACAGATATCCTCACTCTGTTCTAGTGACTGTCTTCTTACTTGAGTGTCCCTAGGTATGTTACGAGTTTGGGATGTGGTTTCAATAGCTTCTCTTACATTTGGTCGTTGTGATACCTCTGTTGCCACAGGATAACGTGGGGGGGACTAGCCTGCCCTCCCGCTTCATATCCTGGATGTGGTATCGGAGGTGGTAGGGGTGGGGGCTGTCGCTACTACTGTATTATTATCTTCTTTGTGTACGTATGATGCTTTCGCATTTCTAGTGTTCTGTTCCCTTCGGTTCACTACCTCAATCCACCTATGTGCTTGACGGATACCCAATTGTCGCTGTTTTTCGCCTGCACATCTTAGGGTTGCCACCTTTTCAAATGCACAAAGTGGGACATTAGTGTTAGGAACGTGTAATTTGGCAGGGCAAAACATACCCACGGCCAGTACAAAGGACAGCAATTCACTTGCCAGGAGAGCAACCTATTCTTGTAGCATTTGAGTTGCTTATTCTGTTTATTATGATATTCTGGTGTTTCAGATACAAAATTACTGTTTTATGCTACCATTTAAGAAGATATCTGAGAAATCTTTGTCCTAAGATATCAGGACATTTGCCATTTGTTCAGTTTGTTTGCAGGACACAACTGGCCAAAGAGGGACTGTCCCTCACAAAGTGGGACAGGTGGTTACCCTAGAACATCTGCATCACATTTTCAGTGATTCCAATGTTTCAGTAACGATATTGTGTCTAATATACCATCAATGTCATATTTATTACCCCATTTTGCAAAATATCTCACATTATGTGCTCTCTGCAATTGCATATACTTCACGTCACCCGTCAAACGCGGATCACATGATCTGTTTGTGCACTAATCTCCCATATCCTCTACACGACTGTTACATAACCCTTCTCTCGTACCACGTGGTATCTCCTTCCCTGTATCCACTGTAGTGTCTACAATGACTATTTACTCTACTCTGTGTTCCCCTGATCTATGTCCAAATTTAAAACTACTTGGATTGGTCTTCGACCTGCTATCACAACTGTTAACAGAAACACAATGTAGTCTGGTCCCTGATCTACAATAGAGACAAAGAGGCAAACCCTCCTTACCTGAGCCTCCTGTTTATGACTGCACGTTTTCTTCTTGGGATCCAGTTTTCCACTTTTCAGCCACAGATCAGACAGTGGACAGCCTCTTTACACACAACAATTCAGTCGGAGGTCTTTTCACTCAAGAAGAACCATTTAGGCAAATTCTCCTGCGCAGATGTCTAACCACCCATGCACTCTGACCTGTAGCTTACCAAGGGAATTCCGGCTAAGAAGGACCACAATGTCAAATAAGTTGTTAAAACCAGACTGTAGAAATCAGTAGGCTTTTCTAAGTGACAGTCAATAACACAGGAAGCTCGGGTTCACAACGTTTTAGTAGTGTACACAGGCAGGCAAAATAATATACAGTCCAAGTATGAGAGTTTTGTCTGACTCTATACAGTAAGCAATTTCTTTATATAGTGTTTACAATCAGCTTTTGCCCACCTTACTGACATGGTCGGTCACAGGGCATTTCCATCACTATGGTCCGCAATATTCTATACATACGTGGGTGCTGAGGTCATGCTTTTAAAATGTTTTCCCATGAGAATAACACAGCCTTGCAAGGCACCTGGTCAATTACAGTGTCCTTCTGTAATTGTAGCTGTTTCAAGGACCCTGGACTGTTCCAATACAATAGTCAGTTCATTTCTTAATATGTTCCTTTGTCTCTCTGGTAAGGAGTTGTACTCTATCTTCGATAGAGCTCACAAGGCCATCCTCCTCAGGGGAAGGGAGGATGTTATACATGTACATACATTTCTTTTTCTGTAACCCAGCAGATAATTAATGCTGAGAGACATAAGCCTGCTGAACTGGTTACTGCCAGGGTCAGAGTTCGATCACACTGCAGCTAAGCTTCACCAATTACATGCATGATCATTTCTACTGCCATATTGTACGGTACAATTCAATGCATTATATAGTATTTTGCTTCTAAACTGGCACTTCATATGTGTTTCTATATATATTTTTCTAACAACATCCATCCGGCCATATGCATGTTGTTCCGTCCTTTACCTTGACCGTGTGTATTTGGCCATCCGGCAACGCTACTCTCCACATGTGATGTCCCACCTTCCCCTTCTGTGCCTGTGGCACCCTGTTAGGACGTCCTTGTAACGCAATGAAACCCAACGAACCTTGGATCCTGGTGTGTAAAAGTTCTCCTTTATTAAATAGCACCAACAAAATCCGCATACAGCAAAAAACGACAAGGACTAAGCGCTTTCACCCTAGTAAGTAGGGCATCTTCAGAGTAATAAATGAACACTACCATCATCCTTATATAGCAACCATTTCACTAAATTAAACCTTAATAGGGCTTACATCATTAAACTTAATTAGTTAATTAACAATCAAGTTGAAAAAGAAGAGAAGGAAAAGAAAATGAACATGAAACTAAACTCATAGTTACTTCCCTTCATCTAATACATAAACATGAAAAAAAATAATATATACATATATATATGTTAATATGTTATATAAACATATATATATGTGTATATATGTGTGTTTAGCACAAATTAATACAGATATAAGATGTTAAATATTAATTAAGCATCTATATGACTTAATCGTTCTATTTAATGTTGATGTGTTTTAGCAGCATAAAATGTGTTATTGAAATGTTTTTAAACTATAAACTATAAGTTATAACATTATGACATCCGTGAGGACAAAAAATGAACATAAGATATATATAAATTGTGTTGTATGTGTTTATTATAAAACTATTAAAATATTTCATGTTGTAAAACTCTCACAGTATCACTAAATGTAATTTATATTGTAAAATGTGTTTTAAAATCAATAATCATAATCTAATTTAATAATATAACAATGTCAAAATAGTAAAATTGTTACAATTATCATAAAACATCATGTTAAAAATCACATATATATATATATATGCAATTAACAAAATTATAATAAAATTTATATCAAATAATAATGGTGAAAATTGCATAAATATTAATAAATATTATAAATTAGTAAAGATTAATAAATGCAATTAAATTCATAATATATTTTTTTAATATTCATAATAATAAATATAGTTATAAATATGAATATAAATATAAATATAAATATGAATATTTAAAACCTGCCATAAATATATGAAAAATTAAATAGAAAATTAAATATACATATAATATGAATAATAACATAATAATCTAATATAGTTAACCATTTAATTAAATATGTATAAATAAATAATAACATAATAATTCAATAAGTTAACCATATGAATAAATAACAATTAACGATATAAAAACAATTAACATTATAAAAAGTTGGATGGTGCGATGATGTCGAAAAGCACTATTAAATATTAAATACTAATTATCAATTATCAAAATATAAAATTTAAATATCAATTATTAAATAAACATTAAATAATTAAACATTTAATAATCAAACATTTAAATAAACTGTGATCTAAGCTTTAATATGCTGGATATAGAAATTTGTTCATTAATGCCAGGTAATGTTGTGGCATTTAATCTAAGTTGCCACAAACATTCCTTTGCTTCTAATATCATTTTTTCATCACCACCATTATTTCCTTTGTTGTATGTTCTATCAATAATAAAAAATATAAATCTTTTAAAATTACAACAATTGATACTGTGATTATATAGAGCACTAGTTGTTTTATGTTTTTTTATATCACGTAAATGTTCACTAATTCGTGTTTTAAGTTTTCTAATAGTTTTTCCTACATAAAACGGATGACAGGCAGTACAGGATGCTACCTAGACCACCATTTTTGAATTACAGTTGCATAGCTCTGGACATCTAATAGTCTTAGCATAACTGTAAATATAGAGGTAGGAACCGTCATTAATAAATCTACAAACATGACATGATCCACATTTATTCATTTTAGAATTTTTAAACACATCATAATTACTATGCTGTTCAAATAGATTCTTTAAGTTTCTACCTCTACTAAAAGTTATTTTAGGTGTATTTCCTATTATGTCCCTAAATTCATGATTTAATTCAAAAACACTAGTCCAGACTTCATGTATAGCATTAACTATTTGTTGAGAACAATTATTAAATGGTAAGATGAAGGTGTCATGTCTTGAAGTAGGTGATTTCATAATTATATTGTTGTCAGAGGCCAAAGAGATAATTGGTTTGTATAGTGTACTCCTTTTAGTTAAAATTTCTCTACTCATCTCTTGAACAATATCAACAGGATATCCTCTAGCCAAAAACATATTTGTGATTTTCTCCAATTCATTTTCAAAAACTACTTCATTACTGACAATTCTTGACAATCGCACCATTTGTCCTTTAACCAAATTCTTTTTTTGGTGCATAGGATGACAACTGTCAAAATGTAAAAAAGAATTTGAGTATGCTTTCTTCCTGTAGATACCTGAATCAAACTTATTATTATCCAAACAGAGCGTAATGTCTAAGAAATTGACATTATTAACAAACACATGACTGGTAAATTTTAAAAAACTCGTAGTATTTCCCAGAAAAGTAACAAATGCATTAAATTCATCTTCAGATCCTTTCCAAAAAATAAGGATATCATCTAAAAAGCGTAGGTATAACAAAACTTTGTTCCAAAATGTACTTGTAATAACATATTCAGACTCCCAATAGGCTAGGACCAAATTAGCATAAATGGGGGCACACCTGGCCCCCATAGCTACCCCCTTGATTTGTCTAAAAAAAATCTTTGTTGAAGAACAAAAAATTGTTCTCCAAAACCAATTCAAACATCTCAGTAAGTAATCGGTTTTCAGAACTGTTGTGTTTACTATATTTGTTTAAGCATGCTTCAAACATCTCCAAACCTTGATCATGAGGAATAACTGTAAATAAATTGATGATGTCCACAGTAGCCATTAAAAATTTAGTTCTAAAATCAAAAGTATTCATGAATTGTCTAATGATATCAAGACAATGCCATGAATCTTTTATAATATGTGGTATGGAATTCAAAATAGGTTTACATTTGAAATCAATATAGGCAGCCAATGGTTCTGTCTTTGATCCTTTGGCTGACACTATTGGTCTAAATGGAGGATGGTTCATGTTTTTATGAATCTTGGGGATCCCAAATATAGATGGAGTAATTGGGAATTCAACTGAAATAAAGTTGTAAGTTTGTTGATCTATTCTCCCATCCATCAAGAATTCATAAAACAGCCAATCAATCTTAGTGTAGGCTTGATTGATCTCATTTCTACTGACTTTTTGATATGTTTCATTGTCTTCCAACATGGTAGACATCCTATTGTTGTAATCAGAATTAAGCATAATGACTACTCCCCCACCTTTGTCCGGTTTCATGATTCGATATTTATCTGAATCAGTAAGTTCTTTAAGACAAAACTTCTCTGATGGTGTCAAATTACTCTTATTAACATTATTGTATTTTACAATTCTTCTAATTTGTGATTCACATAACTTTTCGAAAATCTGAATCAAACAATTTTGTGGGGGTATGAAAGTACTATGGCGTTTAAGACTCAAATGTCTATAACTTTGCAATGGATCTCCTGTGTTGTGAAAAAAAAAATTCAAATTTAAAAGTCTACTATACATTTTTAAATTTGTCAATACTTTACCTACATCTAAATTGAATGTAGGTACAAAGGTGAAGCCTTTACTTAATAATTGTAAATATTTACCATCAAATTTGTGTCCTGTAAAATTATAAAAATTGAAACCAGAGAAGGAAGAAACAGAACAGTCATTCATCTCATTTTTTTGTAAAACCTCCACACGATTCTCACTCAAACTGTTCACTATCACAAGCGATTCACCTGTTACCTGTGTATCTAATGTGCGATAAGGTATATCAATATTATTTGAACCACTAATTTCCTCAATATACACTTCTATGTGGCTGGAATTTAAGGTGGCTATCTCTGCCATGAGTAGGTTCTGTGAGGTTGATTGTTGTAGTACCTGTGAGTATGTTGGTTCTGGCTGTTCTGTTGTTCTCTTATCCATTCCGATCTCCTCAGAGATGGTGGTTCTAAAAAAACAGGTTGAACGTCATCATTAAAATTAAAATTTACCTGGTTAGTCCTCACATTATCAATATTGGGACTTAGATCTTGTCTATTCCCCATAACTTGTTTTTGATTTTGAACTTGCATGTTCTTGTATTCCCTAAAATGGGTATAAGCTTTGTTGTTGTTATAATCCCTACTATCTCTTTCTATTTTGTTATTTTTGATGTCCAAACCCTTGTTGATGTACCTATCAATATCCTTAAAAATATTTTCTAACCTAAATTTATTATGCTCATATAGCAAGTCAGCTTTAATATTACTATCTAAAGTGTTCAATTTCTCCTTTAGAACATTCAGTCTATCGTTGTTGTTACGAATAATCAACCTTAATAAATCAAAAACAGTTCTGTCAAAGAGATGCAGTAGTTCTGTAAATACTTCCGTGCCTTCCTGAAAACCATGCAGTAATTTAAGCAGGCGTAGCCCCTTTGGCACCTGTTTTAATTCCAGGGAACGTTCCAGGAACACATTGTCCATCTGGAGCGATTTATACATTCTCAAAGTTTTTTCAAATTCTAAAAATTGTGTATTCAGCGTTCCCATATCTCTTGACATGATGGGCTGTCTCTTATTTAAAGATGGGGCCGTAAGAAAATAATTCAAGTCCATATTAGATGTATGGTTATTGTTAGAACGAACACTGCGTGTAGTCTGATTCCGTTCATCATTGTGAAGGGGCCTAATTGACCTGTTAATACGAGGTGGAGCATTTACATCTTCTTTGCCTGACGTCACGCCGTTGTTCGATGGACTTGTAGATGGTTGCCTAGTGACCGGCCTCTGTACGCTTGTATTAGGAGTGGAGTGCAACGTAAAAAGTTGCTCTTGGGATTCCGTTATTAAAACTTCACCCTCAACTGCAGGGTTCTTAAGTTGTTCATGCAAAGTTTTAATTAAATTGTTTGTAATGTCTAAATGTTCTTGTAATAAACGCTGTATATCCATGTTGCACAACCTGATTTCCAAAGCCGTTAGATGACAGCACAAGAAACATTTAATAATAATGTTTGCCAAGGTAGGATAATAGGTAGTTTTGTTTAATAGGAAATATGAGGAATTAAGAAGTCAATTAAAAAGTCAATTAAAAATGAAAAAAGAAAGTACTACCAATGGTCTATGTATATCAGAAGTCCACACAGTGCAAATGTAAAGTTCTATCGTGCACTGATTTAATAACACCGGTAGTACTGAGACAACTTCCGAAGTAAGTGCGACAACTTCTTGAGAGTTAAAAAACTCTGAAACAATGTTTATACCCAGTGGTTATGTAGCCGATGAAAATGTGGATATACAAGACTGCCAATGGTGAATCTAAAATAAAAGTCCACACAGTGCAACCATCAAGTTCTATCGTGCACTGTTCTGTAGAACACCGGCAGTACTTGACACAACTTCCAAAAAGCAGGTACGACCACTTCTTTAGAGTAAAAAAACTCTAAAAAACTATTAATAACCAATAAAATTATAAAAATACAGATAACTTGATGAACAAAACGTTGTCATCAGGTACGTAGTCCACACGTACGTTGTTGGTCTATAAGACATGACTCACCGGGATACAATCAGGCCGTCAGATAAGCAGTAATGTTGAACATCCACAAACGACACACTTGTAACGCAATGAAACCCAACGAACCTTGGATCCTGGTGTGTAAAAGTTCTCCTTTATTAAATAGCACCAACAAAATCCGCATACAGCAAAAAACGACAAGGACTAAGCGCTTTCACCCTAGTAAGTAGGGCATCTTCAGAGTAATAAATGAACACTACCATCATCCTTATATAGCAACCATTTCACTAAATTAAACCTTAATAGGGCTTACATCATTAAACTTAATTAGTTAATTAACAATCAAGTTGAAAAAGAAGAGAAGGAAAAGAAAATGAACATGAAACTAAACTCATAGTTACTTCCCTTCATCTAATACATAAACATGAAAGAAAATAATATATACATATATATATGTTAATATGTTATATAAACATATATATATGTGTATATATGTGTGTTTAGCACAAATGAATACAGATATAAGATGTTAAATATTAATTAAGCATCTATATGACTTAATCGTTCTATTTAATGTTGATGTGTTTTAGCAGCATAAAATGTGGTATTGAAATATTTTTAAACTATAAACTATAAGTTATAACATTATGACATCCGTGAGGACAAAAAATGAACATAAGATATATATAAGTTGTGTTGTATGTGTTTATTATAAAAATATTAAAATATTTCATGTTGTAAAACTCTCACAGTATCACTAAATGTAATTTATATTGCAAATGTGTTTTAAAATCAATAATCATAATCTAATTTAATAATATAACAATGTCAAAATAGTAAAATTGTTACAATTATCATAAAACATCATGTTAAAAATCACATATATATATATGTAATTAACAAAATTATAATAAAATTTATATCAAATAATAATGGTGAAAATTGCATAAATATTAATAAATATTATATATTAGTAAATATTAATAAACGCAATTAAATTCATAATATAAATTTTTAATATTCATAATAATAAATATAGTTATAAATATGAATATAAATATGAATATAAATATGAATATTTAAAACCTGCCATAAATATATGAAAAATTAAATAGAAAATTAAATATACATATAATATGAATAATAACATAATAATCTAATATAGTTAACCATTTAATTAAATATGTATAAATAAATAATAACATAATAATTCAATAAGTTAACCATATGAATAAATAACAATTAACGATATAAAAACAATTAACATTATAAAAAGTTGGATGGTGCGATGATGTCGAAAAGCACTATTAAATATTAAATACTAATTATCAATTATCAAAATATAAAATTTAAATATCAATTATTAAATAAACATTAAATAATTAAACATTTAATAATCAAACATTTAAATAAACTGTGATCTAAGCTTTAATATGCTGGATATAGAAATTTGTTCATTAATGCCAGGTAATGTTGTGGCATTTAATCTAAGTTGCCACAAACATTCCTTTGCTTCTAATATCATTTTTTCATCACCACCATTATTTCCTTTGTTGTATGTTCTATCAATAATAAAAAATATAAATCTTTTAAAATTACAACAATTGATACTGTGATTATATAGAGCACTAGTTGTTTTATGTTTTTTTATATCACGTAAATGTTCACTAATTCGTGTTTTAAGTTTTCTAATAGTTTTTCCTACATAAAACACATGACAGGTAGACCACCATTTTTGAATTACAGTTGCATAGCCCTGGACATCTAATAGTCTTAGCATAATTGTAAATATAGAGGTAGGAACCGTCATTAATAAATCTACAAACATGACATGATCCACATTTATTCATTTTAGAATTTTTAAACACATCATAATTACTATGCTGTTCAAATAGATTCTTTAAGTTTCTACCTCTACTAAAAGTTATTTTAGGTGTATTTCCTATTATGTCCCTAAATTCATGATTTAATTCAAAAACACTAGTCCAGACTTCATGTATAGCATTAACTATTTGTTGAGAACAATTATTAAATGGTAAGATGAAGGTGTCATGTCTTGAAGTAGGTGATTTCATAATTATATTGTTGTCAGAGGCCAAAGAGATAATTGGTTTGTATAGTGTACTCCTTTTAGTTAAAATTTCTCTACTCATCTCTTGAACAATATCAACAGGATATCCTCTAGCCAAAAACATATTTGTGATTTTCTCCATTTCATTTTCAAAAACTACTTCATTACTGACAATTCTTGACAATCGAACCATTTGTCCTTTAACCAAATTCTTTTTTTGGTGCATAGGATGACAACTGTCAAAATGTAAAAAAGAATTTGAGTATGTTTTCTTCCTGTAGATACCTGAATCAAACTTATTATTATCCAAACAGAGCGTAATGTCTAAGAAATTGACATTATTAACAAACACATGACTGGTAAATTTAAAAAAACTCGTAGTATTTCCCAGAAAAGTAACAAATGCATTAAATTCATCTTCAGATCCTTTCCAAAAAATAAGGATATCATCTAAAAAGCGTAGGTATAACAAAACTTTGTTCCAAAATGTACTTGTAATAACATATTCAGACTCCCAATAGGCTAGGACCAAATTAGCATAAATGGGGGCACACCTGACCCCCATAGCTACCCCCTTGATTTGTCTAAAAAAATCTTTGTTGAAGAACAAAAAATTGTTCTCCAAAACCAATTCTAACATCTCAGTAAGTAATCGGTTTTCAGAACTGTTGTGTTTACTATATTTGTTTAAGCATGCTTCAAACATCTCCAAACCTTGATCATGAGGAATAACTGTAAATAAATTGATGATGTCCACAGTAGCCATTAAAAATTTAGTTCTAAAATCAAAAGTATTCATGAATTGTCTAATGATATCAAGACAATGCCATGAATCTTTTATAATATGTGGTATGGAATTCAAAATAGGTTTACATTTGAAATCAATATAGGCAGCCAATGGTTCTGTCTTTGATCCTTTGGCTGACACTATTGGTCTAAACGGAGGATGGTTCATGTTTTTATGAATCTTGGGGATCCCAAATATAGATGGAGTAATTGGGAATTCAACTGAAATAAAGTTGTAAGTTTGTTGATCTATTCTCCTATCCATCAAGAATTCATAAAACAGCCAATCAATCTTAGTGTAGGCTTGATTGATCTCATTTCTACTGACTTTTTGATATGTTTCATTGTCTTCCAACATGGCGGACATCCTATTGTTGTAATCAGAATTAAGCATAATGACTACTCCCCCACCTTTGTCCGGTTTCATGATTCGATATTTATCTGAATCAGTAAGTTCTTTAAGACAAAACTTCTCTGATGGTGTCAAATTACTCTTATTAACATTATTGTATTTTACAATTCTTCTAATTTGTGATTCACATAACTTTTCGAACATCTGAATCAAACAATTTTGTGGGGGTATGAAAGTACTATGGCGTTTAAGACTCAAATGTCTATAACTTTGCAATGGATCTCCTGTGTTGTGAAAAAAAATTTTCAAATTTAAAAGTCTAGTATACATTTTTAAATTTGTCAAGGACGTCCTGTTTGGTAGGCACATGTTCCGCTATATGTGTTTGACTTCTCTGCATAGCTAATCATCGATGTGGTGGTTCAACAACCTGACTTGTCCACATGTGTACAGTTATGTGCACCGTGGCGTGTGCAAACCTATATGGTTTGGACGGGTACATACCACATGCGGGATGTACACATTCTGCAGACACATTCACATGCAGCCATTTCCATATCTGTACCTGAGGTGGGTTGGTGACATGTGGGGTACATATTTGCCCGCGTGGCACTGCCTAACACAATACTTCTTACCACATTTCAGGTATGCCCATTGTCTGTAGGTGTGTAGCTGCACAAGGATGCTAGCTGGTTTGGGTGCACAGGCGTACATGGGTGGGACTTACATGCTACAATGGGGCTATTGTGTATTACATCTGCATGCATGGGTTCTGCTTCTGGATATTACACTTAGACATACGCCGTCCTGTGTATGCGACAAACACGTTGCTGGGTGTGGGACATGTTGCTATGCACATGTTTGCCTGTGTTTAGGGTATCTTGGTTCCTTCCTGTTGTTATGTCGACACAGCTACCCGGCTGTGTACTCTCACTACTGCTTGTGACCATTATGGTTGACAACCTTTTCCAATGCCCATAGTGGGACATCTTTTGTGGAAACATCGGATTTTGCAGGACAACACATACCCACAGCAAGTGGAGTTGACAGAACTTCACTTGTTTGCCATAATATACGCTTATTCTGTTAGCATTTGGGTTCCTTATTCAGTTTCTTATGCCATGTATGTGTTTCATATACAAAATATATGTTTTATGCTACTATTACAGGTATATTGAGGGAATATTTTTGGCAGGAAATATCAGGTCATTTGCCAGTTTTTCGATTTTTGGCGGGACACAACTGTCCAATGAGGGACTGTCCATAGCAAAGTGGGACAGCTGGTAACCCTGGTGACCATGCCCATGTCGCTACTGGGGTTGCCACCTTTTCCAGTGGCCAAGGTGGGACATTTTCGGGACTCACATCAGATTTTACAGGCCGACACATACCCATGGTCACTATATAGCATAGAACTTCACTTGTTTGCCTAAATAAAAGCTTATTGTTGTAGCAGTTTGGTTGCTTATTCTGTTTCTTGTGACATTTAGGTATTTCAGTTATGGAAATAACCATTTCATGCAACCATTACATTAAATACGGGATATCATTATGTCCTACAATCTTAGCACATTTGCCATTTTTAATATTTTTTATCGGGACACAACTGCCCATAGAGGGACTGCCCCTCGCAAAGTGGGACAGGTGGTAACCTTAGTCGCTACTCCTATGTCGGTGTGGCGCGCTGACATGCTGCGGTACACCTTCTCTGGGTATGCCCACTGACGGTGCATTGCGGGACGAACACGGTGTCATGCGTATCCTTTGTTCCTTGGACGGGTACACTTAGGGCTTCATGGGTTGTATTTGCTTCTCCGTTTTGTTGGGACGGGTACTATGTTGCATACTCTACGTGCGTTTCATTCTGCATGGGCCCTGGCTGCTGCCATTACTATTATGGGCGGACCGTGGCAGTCAGCACATTAGGTTGCTCATCGCCTGCCGGCTTAGCCACGCCTCCGGACGCATCCTACTTGGGCTCGCTCACGTACACTACGCACGTGTCTGTGGTTGCGGTGCGCTCTCATTACTATGCATATGGCGCTACTACGCCGACTATTCACTGCACCGCCGGCGCAGGCCTTACACCGGCCTTGCGCCGAGCCTCATGAATCCCGGGGACAGTTTTTGTTTCCTAGCGTGGTGCTTTTTCCATGTTTTATTTTTTATTAGTGGTAAATCACTTTGGCTATGGTGTGCAGGGTCCTGGGTTCGAGTCCTGCAGAGGTTGTTTATGTTGTTGCTGTGCAGAACTAGGGCAGTTGGATACAGAGTGATTAAGGCACTTTTGAGCAGTTGTAATTGGATTTGTGCAGAGGTAAGCACTGCTAACTTCTGGTTACTGTTTCTTATACTGAGATAGCTTCTAAGTTGCTTAACCTGTGTAGGCATTGCTTACCCTCATGCAAACAGGCTTAAACCCACTTACTGCTGCTTAAAAGTGCTTACTCCCACTTACCACTGAGCTAATTTCTTTAAAGAAAAGAAAAAGGGTTGATAGGAAGGTGGTGAAAAAAGGGGCACAAAGAGGGGAAAGACAGTAAGGAAAATAGCTAGGGATGTGCAGGAAGTGTATGGGGAAGGTCCATAACTTCCCATTTCTTCTACAGCAACAGCTGTGCATATACACTGAGTTTGGAGGTAGATTTGGACACTCAAACCCATGGGAGAGGGGTGAGGACAACAATAATAAGTTCTGATGCCAATTAGACCTAATTACATGTATCCAGTGGACACGTGTGTGAAATGGACAGCTATGTATGGGGCTGGATTTTTTGGGAGGGACACATTGCCCTTTTTTCTTTGGTTTTCAGGTGAGAGTAGGATGTTGGGAAAGGATAGTAGGTATATTTGGGGAGGTAGGTTGGGTAGGTTAACAGAGAAGACAAACAAGACGCATACAGGGGCAGTATGTGACACATGTGGGTGGTAAACACCTTGATGGGTTAGGGGTGTTGGGAAATCGGAAGCTCATGAGCCTCCAAGTGGAAACAGTGTGACTGAGGTTCCCACCCATAGGCAGTCACCACTGCACCTTCACAGCCCCGAAGGTGGCTGTGGTGGGAGCTGAGTTGTAGAGCCAGCCTAACCCTCTAATCATGACACATACCCCTTGAGCTGGCATAGCAGATCACCAAGCTGCTGGTTGATCTCACTACGCACCATGACCCGGACCTGGTGACAGGTGACAGGTTCCTGTCTGCACCCACTCCTGGGGGGGTGAGCCCCATCCCCTGAGGTGGTTCCACCCTAAGGTGCTGCAGGATCATCGGACATGGAGGTCCTGGCCTGGGACCCAGACATGCTGGTGCCCCGGTGCCATGGCCAGCTGAGGTGAGACAGGTGGGTGCGCTGGGACTGGCCTTCTCAAATATGCTATAGTGTTTAGAGTTTGTCATCATATGTGGGTTAGTAATAGTCAACACATTCCAGGGTTAGGTATAACAGCATGCATAGATATTCCCATTAACCCAGACACCAGATATGGAACAGTTGCATAGCAAACAGAACACATGCATATATGAGACTGCAGTGGTATTAAGAACAGCATGCAGGTACATTGATGGCACCATGCCACCAATATTGGAATAATTCAATATAGCACATGCATGGGAACAATTAAAATATTTATCAAACAACAGGGCATTATCAGAACATTGGAGTCATTACATACCATTTGGGGTGGGTATATTGTTTATTGTTGGAGATATGGTAGGGGGGAGAGAAAGATGTCAATTAACAACTATATATTCCTGTGGTCCACATTACTTTCTTAGTCAGTGCTGTTATCTGTACCTTACATGTATTACTACACTGCCCTATAGCCTTAGTTTGGACAGTGATATGGCTGTCATCATCATTATACACAAACTGGTTTTACCTGCAGTGTACACCTCTTACCTGGTATATCTGTGGAGGGAATGCATGTTAACACTAACTGTTTCTACACATACTCCCAGATTCCGGTTTGATGTGCACATAGCTATCCAACTCTTTCTGCACAGACTCTGGCCATGTGGTGACCACATGCAGGTGCACCGGGACATATCTAGAATATTGCCCTCTTCAACCTTTAGTGACTTGGCACACACAACACGGTTATATTATGTAGCACAGTGTGGGTGACAGTGATCAGTGATACTTTATTATTCAGAGCAAATGCAACCCTCACAGTTCCATACAATACCAGAGTAAACAGTACCAGTACAGGGTATAATGTTTTTTATTTCTCAGCACAGTGTTTGTATCTGACGTACCTGTGGGAGCAATGTTTGTTAGCACTACCTGAATGTTGCCAAACAAAGTTCCAGATTACACATTAGTATTGTGCACATACATCTCACTCTGTAACTGTACACACTCTGGTCACAGCTTGACAACATGGAGTTGTAGATACAACATACTTGGCTTACTTCTCTCCTGACAGTTTCTGGACTTGTTACAGTGACGGGTTTGGTCACATAGATGTTGGACAATCACTTGTATTCCCTGTTTGCTGGCTAAACATCTTAGATCATCCCATAGACTTACCAGGGGGACAGGGGGACATGCAGCAGATACTGGACATTCTGGTCTCATCTGTACAGTTGTGGGGTATGGTTCTGTATGCAGCTTACTTCCACTCCCAGGATTCACACCATGGCTGCGTCTGCTACAACTTAAACACTGCCCATCAGAGTTGTGTGTGCTATATAGATATTGCTGTATATCTCCTATCTGCTTTCTGTCTTATAATTCTCCTGTGCTTTTGCATTCTGACCTTGTATTACAACACTCTTATACAGATTTCCTAGACAGTTAAATTTTGTAGGGCAGTGTGGGTAACAGTGATGAGTAATACCTCATTATTCAGAGCAACTACATCACTCACAATGCCATACAATACCAATGTAAACAGTACCAGTACAGGGTATCATTCTTATATTTCTGGGCATAGTGTTGGTATCTGACAGACCTGTGGGAGAAATGTTTGTTAGCACTACCTGATTGTTGCCACACTCAGCACCAGATTCCACATTACTATTATGCACATACATCTCACTCTGTTACTGTACACACTCTGGCCACTGCTTGAAAAGATGGGGTTTAAATGGGGCATACCTGGCTTCTTAGTCTCATAAGATTCTGGGGAGTTGCTAGTGTGCCAGCTTTGTTCAAATAGATGTGTGTCAATCAGTTGTATTTCCTGTTTGCTGCCTATACTTCTGGGATCATACCACTGATTTCTCAGGGGGACAGGTTGACAGGCAACAGATATGGGCCACTTTACTGGACATTCTGGAAATATCTGTACAGTTGTGGGGTATGATTCTATATGCAGACTACCACCACTGGCAGGATTCGAACCATGGCTGTGAGTGTTAAAAAAATCAACAGTTGACATCTCAGTTGCATGTGCTATTTGGGTTTTGCTATTTGCATTTCCCAGTTTTCTGTCTATGTGTTTCTCAGTTGTACTAAATGGCCTCTGGGGAATACAACAGTCATATACAGGTATTCCTACACATTCTATTTATGGTGCACGGTGTGGGTAATGCTTAATACAACAGTACTATTACATGATTGCAAATCTACATTACCATATGATACCAGAGTATACACATGCAGTCCAGCAGTTAGACCTTTATTGTCAGGCTATTATGCTTTTATTTACATACAAACTATATGAGACTCTTCCTGCCATATTCTCCGGTGTATGCAGTACTTACCTTAAACAATGCAGGTTTTATACACGCAATTAATTTACTAATACTTTTAGATTTATTTAATATGATAGTAAATGTGAGAGTATTACTGACCTGTCTCACGTTGCAACCTCTCCAGGCAACTTCTATGGGCCTCCTGGTCCGTGGCTTGCTCACTTGCAGCTGTGGAGGACATAAGAGGAATATTTAGCCATACCTATCCATGATTTACATGAGCTGGCAGTTAATACACACATAGTGGGGTGATACTTACGCACAGCTGGTACAGCCCCTGCAGTTCTAGCCTCTTGGATCGACTGGTCCAACAGGTCCCCCTTATGACGCTTCAGGTTGGCATAGTGATGCCTGACCTGCTCACCAGTTCGGGGTATGCCAGTGGCACTTGTGAGGTCACAGGCAAGATGGTTCTAGGCTTCCACCTTATATTGGGAACCCTGGTACTGGCCCTGCAGCAGTCTCTGGTCATGGTCTTTGACAAGGAGTCCTGCCATGACTCTGGACTCCTGGATGCACCAGTGCTGCAACCAAAAGCACACACACAGTCTCCCCTTCCTGACATAGTGCCTGCAAGGGAAGACACAACCAGTTATGAGATGTATTCCCGCCTCTTGGGTTTAAGTAGGGCCAATTTCCTGCACTTTTTTGTGATTGGCCAGTTTTGAAAAGGCTAAGTTATGGGCAAACCTACTTACCTAAGGTTGGCATTGTTTAAATGGATATAACACTGGGCACATTGAGTTAGCTGACGTACACATTGCTTGCACCTCCTAAGCTGACTTGTACAATGCTTAGCATTGCTTACATTTGACTTTGCATTATATTTCCTTTTTGGCATTGCTTTATTATTCATTACATCTTATATGTATGCCTGGTATTCATGATTCATGTGTACGTACACTGTATGGGGTCCTTGTGTTATATTGGGGACTTCAACACATGTTTACAATTACACCTGACTTTTGGGTTTACTGCTGTACTCCAGTTCACATATTTAAGTTATGTAGTGCATTATGAAACATATGTCTGTATACAGATTCCTTTCACAGGTTCAGTTTGAATTTACTATAGTGAAGACTTGTTTGCTGATACCTCAAACTTCTGTGCTGCTGTGATGGCTTGGTGGTTAACTACTGTGACTATAATGTAGAGGGTCCTGGGTTCAAGACCTGCAAGGCTGTTTATTTTATTGATGGGCAGAACAAGGGCCATTGGATACAGGGTGATTAAGGCACTTTTGATCATTTGTTAGTGGGTTTGCACTGGTTTGCGTGAGGGTAAGCAATGCTAACCTCTGGATACATATGCTTATAGAGAGTTAGCTTCAGAATTCCTTAACCTGTGTGCGCATTGCTTACCCCCGTGCAAACTGGCTTAAACTAGCTTACTAGTACTTAAATATGCTTACTACTGCTTTTTGGTGCTTAAACCTGCTTACTAGTGCTTTATTCATTATGACACTGATACCTCACATGTGCATTTCTTGCAGTACTCTAGTTCATAAATATATTTTATTTAGTGGGCTATGCAATGAAAATATTGGTCATAACATGCTTTGCCATGGAAAATGGTATGTGCTGGAGTGGGACTCGAACCGGGAATGCCTGCTCGTAAGGCGAATGCTCTGCCCACTACACTATTGCTATGCTGTTTCATTTGCATATATCTTCCTTGTTATCCTCTTCATCCATTTAATCTGCATTAACCGTAGCTAAGTGATGGGCACTCCCACATACCTATGGTTAGCTTTAAAAAAATAAAAATAAAAGGTTTGTTCATTTTATTTGTATTTACTTGCTGTTGTACACCAGGGGGAATGTTGGTAGGGATATGCAGACACCTGTTAGTGGTCTCCTTTCTTAGCCCTTTCTGCTGTTTATCGTTGTGGGGGTGTGTATATTCTGAAAGCTCTGCTCTCAGACATACCCCCTGCACTCTTACACACTCCATGTAAGATTAGGAGCTCAGGCAGTGTGCCTCATGAATATGCATGTCGCGCTGCCATCCTGCTCCTAAATGGCCACCTCCATGCAGGACTAAGTTAGTCCTGCACAGAAGAATTGTAAATCTGGGGGATATTGTCCAAATACAAATAGATTAACCTTCTTATTCTTTAGAAAATAGTAGAAGTCAGTATGTAAGATTAGACTCAGACTAATGAACGGAAATATAATTCAAGTTTAACTCCTGAAAAAGCCTACATGTTGGAGAGTGTGAGGTATTATTCAATAAATGGGCATACAAAGCCCCAGTAACAAGTCATAAACTGAAACAACAAGGCAATGACAAAGAAAGCAAAGTCTTTGTTCATAAAAGTATGATTAGTATTGCTATTAGTATTAACTCACTGTATTTGAATGCATTGATATCTTTAAATTATCTAATTTCCTGATATAGAAGATTTTGAAATATGTAGAACACTTTCTCTACCAAAATGTGTTTTTATTAAGTATTATTTAAATATACTAAATGTAGGGAGTCATGTTACACTGTCACTGTATGTAAAATTATCTATGCAATGCTCTTCTTCTGCATCCATATACTCACTTGAGAATAGGATATGAAATATGCATAACACAGTTTAGCTTGCTCAACAAAAGACTTCTAAAGAAAGTTAGCATTCAAAAGCAAACTGAAACCAACCAGAGCGAAGTAGAATATAAAACTGTTTAATATCTTACCAAAACAAGTTGGATATCAGAGGTGACAAAGACCCAGCATAATAATTTCTTAAAGATTAAGGCTATTTGGTTTGCAAAATCTGCCTTGGTTGTAGAAATCAATGTCTAGAAAAAAGATAGTGGGGTATTTGACTCTCAAGAATGGGAGATTCTAAAATCTCACAACAATAAACCATCAGACATGGATATATGTGACTGTTTAGATAGTTGCTAACATGAATTACATCATGGGAAAAAAGAGTGCAGGAAAAAGTTTCCATTTCTTTTTTTTCTGTCTAGAAATATATAACTAACGTGTGTAAGAAAATGGGCAAGAAAAACACCAAAGAAACTAGGATGAGAAAACAAAATGCTGTCCTAACAAAGCCATAACTAAGCAGACCAAACCTCCTGGCTGATAAATTCAGTTCCAACTTTACTCTGCTCTCCCCCCTCAATCTTCCTTCAAAAAATATCATCAAATATAACTCCCCTTACTATCACTAGGGAGCAAGTCCTTAATGCTCTGTCTAAGACCAAGAACACTGCATCAATGCACCTAGACAATATCCCAAGATGTCTTCTAAATATCATGAAACAAGATCTATCAGAGCCACTGGATTTACTATCTTACTGTAGCCTCCAAACAGGCTTTGTGCCTAATGAATGGAGAAAGGCAACATTCATCCCTCTGTACAAAGGTTGGCCATCTACAGATCCATAAGTCTCACTAGTCCTATATGTAATGCCATGGAAAGAATTATCATGGAGATGATCAGTAGAGATAAACCTCCAGACACTGGATCCAACCCAGTTTGGTTTTGTCAAGGGCAGATCATGGCTACTCAACCTGGTAGACTTCTTTGAGAAGGTCACCAAAGCAATGGACGAGGGCAAAATTGTTCACACTGCCTACCTTGGCCTGGCCAAGGCATTTGACACAATACCTTACTCGGGCATTGTTGAAAAACTCAAGAGGTAAGGTACAAACCTGTATGTCACCTGATGGATAGCCAACTAGCTCACAGACAAGACCCAGGAAGTTAGAATTGGGGAGTCCACTTCTACAAAGAGGCTAGACACAAGTGAAATCCCTCAGGCATCAGTCCTTGGGCCACTCCTTTTTGGCATTTACGTCTCAGAACTCAAGGCCAATGCCAATGGTCTCTGGCTGACTAAATTTGCAGATGATTGCATATTAGGAGCTGTTATTGAATCTCACACTGACACAAATGTCCTTCAGGAGTAGCTGGCACAGACAACCAACTGGAGTTAGAGCCATGGACTAAAACTAAATGCCAAGAAATGCATAATAGTATCCTTTGGGAAGCATCCATCCTTGGTAACTATCATATTGACAACACACCCTTTAGAGCTGACCCAGTAGTCAGGGACTTAGGGACGCACATAGATAGTAATATAGCCTTTGACCATATTGTGTCTACAGTGGTGAGGAAATCATTCCATGTTGCACAACTTATAATCAAATATATGGCATCTAAGGCCAAGGAATCAGACCTATGATTGAGGATAATGCCCCTTTGCTATGTACCTAACCAGGCATATCCAACAACTGGAATGTCCATTGAGGTTTCTCACTAAAAGAATACAAGGAGTAAGTAAAATGTCCTATACAGACCACCTAAAGCCCTATCCCTGTATTCTGTCTCCTACAGGCTTTTGAGGGGAGATCTATGCCTGGCATACAGTGCATTGCCAGACCCCATTCTGATGGACCTCCTGCATATTCACAAAACAAACAGTGCAAGAATTACCCATTCTAAAGACTTAAACCTTGCCTTTGATATAAATAGGACCTGCTGGAGAGATAGGTATGTATCCCAGAGACTACTCCATCTATGGAACAACCCCTCATCCATGTGAAGCAGCCCTCATCCATGTGAAGCAGAGTTCCTCAATACAATTCAAGTGCAACTTGGACAATTGGATGGGAAACCAGAAATTCATCCCTGGTTTGTCACCTATGTCTCTAATGGACACAGGTTACCTGTAAATAGTTAATCTCCCAGGTCCATGCTTACACTTATCAAGGGTATCAGAACTTGTCAGAGATTTGGGATGCATGGCTAGGCTTAAAAATGACCTTGTGGTCGTTGGCATAGTAAACACCTATGGACCTATAAATGTGGCAGCTGCACCAGGGACACACCTTCAAAGGATACTGTTGGCAGTTGCCAGTGTTTCACAGGTGCCTAGCTCCAGCATTGCCTTATGGAGCCACAAGTATCACAGTTTCATAAATAAAAACTGTTAAAGCATTTGTGGTCATGGCTAAGTGCTGAGGGGGTTCAGTTCAGAACTTGTTCAGCTGATGTTCACTATTTATGGGAAAGATATGACCAGCCACCATGTAAGGTGCAAGCTAATGCCATATTCTGACAATTTAAGAATTTAACTGCAGAAAGCTGTTTCAGCAATTGTCTTTTTTCTTTCTTTCTTTTATCTTTATTTATTTCTTTTTTGTCTTCGAAGTTTATAAAGATTTTTTTTTGCTTCTCAAATCATAGTTAAGGAAAGTCAGTTCAGGGACTGCAAAAGACAACAGATGAGCTATTATTGGCTCTCTGTCCAAGCTGGTGGATCCAAGATCTGATGATTTTATTAAGCAGCTATGTTTTTTCTGTGATTCTAAGAATTCACATTTTTAAATAGTTTAAGCTATTGAACTGTTGTTAAGATTTTTTTATCTGCATTTACATGTGGCATGTACGATTGTGAGGCCTTAAGTTGATTCTTCAGTGCAACCACAACAGTAATTGTACATCTTTTTATATGCCTGTAGCCTAAGATTTTTTTTTTTTTTTTTTGCTGTGTCTGTGCATGGAATGCATGAAAGATTTTATATATCTGCAACTTTGTTACATGATCAAGTGGATGGTGGTTGGCAAAAGATTTATACTCGCAGGTGAATGGCCTTCTAAAATATGCCAAAGTGACCTTACTTACCAGTTTCCTAGTCATGCAGCTAATTTCCTCCTGAACTGAAAAGTAGAAGAGCACGCAAGCAATATTCTGCATAGAGCTACACTACTGATTATAAGTACACTTACTATTGTACAGAAAACAGCAGAGAGGGCAACCACCCACTGATACATTAAGATAGACTGGCTTACTAAAACAAGGGATATCACAATTTCTTTTAAAAATGCTTTTGGAGAAAACTACTTACACCAGGATCTATATCTCTTCTAAGTACAGCCATCTCTTAATGACATCTTGCTCTTAACCTAACTGAAATCTATATTTATTTCAAAAAGACATAGATATTGAATATAGTATTACTGTTTCTATCCATGGGTCATAAAAGTTCTGCTCAGATTAATTTAATTTACTGAATGGAAAGAAAATCTACTTTAGGGTGTCTGACCTTGTCAAATATCTATCCTGTGTTAAGAGGAATTCCAATATCAGAAAAATTCCAAGTAGTATATATCAGAAATAAGGAACAATTTATGTTACCATCCCCACCATGAATTGGGTTTTTATGAATCTTACTTTAATGAATGTGTACAAAAGAAGGAAACATATCCTGTTATTGTAAATTTAATACATACATCTGAAATAGTCTGATTTAGACTACAAATAAGATAGACAGAGCTGGACTTAATTTCTGACAATAAATCCCTGGGATTCATTAAGTTCCATGCAGGAATAGCTTATTCCTGAATGGAAACATCCGTTTAAGAGCAGCACAGCAGCACACCATGCATAGTAATGAAGGTGTGCTGCCTCTGCTCCTAAAGGGACACAGAATATGGACGAGCGCAGGGGGTATGTCTGAGAGCAGAGCTCTCACAATACACACGCCCCTGTACTCAGGAAGTGCCACCCGGCAATTATAATGAGTGAGAATGCTCATAGGAGGCTGCATACCTCCCAACTGTACAAATCATCGCAGAATGTCCACATGTCACACCCATACAGCACCCCAAATGTCCTGGCAAATCACTGGGATGACCTCAGGATTGAAGTTGGTAAATAATGCATACATTTCAATGTCCGACTTCAAATCCATCATAAAATGTATATTAAAACAAATCATGTTACCCTAGCAACTGTCCCAAGTTTATGAGCAATAATGAAAATATGCCCGTAGTTGTACCACAACATGTCAAGTTTTGTCCAGATAGCGTGCCTGAAGAGGATGAGAGGTATGGAAGGTTGCTAGGATGTCTGCTAAATGTGCAGATGTATGCAGGAATCCACAGCAATAAGTGAAACCTGTCCCTTCCAGGAGAAAATAGCAGTAGAGAATTTTTTTTTATCAAACAGCTTAAATTTAACTTTAGATGCACAGGTTTGCACATTGCTTAGCTACGCATACTGTATATTAAATGGCACAAGTAGATAAATAGCAAGACATATACAATTGAAGCAGTACTGCAATAGTATAGTGGTCAGAGTGTTTGCTTTGCGAGCAGTTATTCCCAGTTCGATTCTTATTGTAGTAAATACCATTTTCCATGTGAAATCACTTTATGAACATTTTTTTTGCTGTATAACCTTATAAATAACATATATTTGTGAACTGGAGTACTGCATTAAATGCAGATGTGAGGTGTCATTGTAATAATGTGGTAAAATCCACAGATAAACACAAGTGCCCCATATAGTATATGTACACATGAATCAGGGAAACAAAATGAAGATATAATGTATAATGAATGATAAATCCATAGAGTGTCCAAATCCACCACTTTCCCAAGAGCCATGTTTCATTTCTGTCTAAATAATTGTGGGGTTAAGTGGGAGTAAGCATTTTTAAGCAGTCGTAAGCGGATTTAAGCCTGTTTGCACAGGGGTAAGCAATGCACACACAGGTTAAGCAATACTGAAGCAAACTCCATGTAAGCATATTTAACTGGAAGTTAGCATTGCTTACCATCAGGCAAACCCACGCAAACCCACTTACAACTGCTTAAAAAGTTCCTTAATCACTCTATATCCAACAGCCACTGTTCTGCCCAGCAATAAAATAAACAGCCCTTACCGGTCCTGAACCCAGGAGCCTATACATTACAGTCACAGTAGGTAACTAGTAAGCCATCACAGCAGTACATAAGATTGACATATCCCCAAACAGATCCTCACTATAGCAAAATCACAATTTAGTTGTGAAAGGAATTTATATACAGTTTTATGTTGTATAGCCTACTACATAACATAAATATGTGAACTGGAGTACATCATTAAGCCCAGATGTGAGGTGCCATTGTAATAAAGTGGTGAAATCCCCCAATAAACACAAGGACCCTATACAGTGTATGTACACATGAATCATGGATACTAAACAAATATATAGCATGTAATGAATGATAAATCAATGCCAAACAGCAAATAGTCTGCAAATTTAAAATTAAGCAATGCTAAGCATTGCACACCCCTGCTTACTAGGAATAAGCAACGTGTTGGCCAGCTAAATCAATTTTCCCATTGGTATACCCCTTTAAGCAATGCCAACCTTAGGTAAGCAGGTTTGCCCAACGCTTAGCATTTTCAAAACTGTCCAATCATGGCAAAGTGCAGGAAATCAGCCCTACTAAAACCTCACAGATGGGAATACATATCATAACTGGTTGCAGCTTCCTCCTGTAGGCACCATGGCTGGTGTGGGTGAAGGATCATGCTTCCAGGTGCAGCACTGGGGCATCCAGGAGTCTTAAGTCATGGCAGGACTCCTTGTTAAAGACCATGACCAGAGACTGCTGCAGGGCCAGTACCACGGTTTCCAATATAAAGCGGAAGCCTGGGACAGTCTCTCCCATGACGTCACCAGTGCCACTGGCATCCCACAAACTGGTTAGCAGGTTCGGCATCACTATGCCAACCTGAAACAGAGGAAGAGGGAGATCTTGGTTCTGTGGATCCAAAAAGCTAGGCAGACGGGTGATGTCCCAGCTGTGTGTAAGTATCATTCTACTACCTGTTTAACAATTGCCAGCTCATGTATATTATGGATAGGTATAGCTAAATATTCATCTTATGTCTTTGACAGTGGCAAATGAGCGGGCTGTGAATCGGGAAGCCCATGCCTGTAGGCTACAGAGGCTGAGTCATGAGGCAGGTTAGTAATAATCTTGCATATACTGTCATAAGAAATAAATCTAAAAGTAGTAGAAAGTTAATTGCCAGTATAAAACCTGTATTGTGTATGGCATGTACTGAATAAATGAGAAAAAATGGCAGGAAGAGTCTCATATAGGTTGTATGTAAATAAAAGGTTAAGAGCCTGGCAATAAAGGTCTAACTCCTGGACTGCTTGTATTTACTCTGGTATCATATGGTAATGTAGTGTTGCAATCTCTTAATAGTACTGTTGTATTAAGCACTGTTACCCACACTGTGCTACATAAATAAAATGTGTAGGAATGTCTGTATACAACTGCTGTAATCACAAGGTCATATTGTACAACTGAGAGAGACTTAGACATAAAACAGTGAAAAGATAGACAACAAAATCCAAATAGCACACTCAACTGAGATGTGAAGTGTTATATTATTAGCACACACAACCAATGTTTGAATCCTGGGAGTTGTAGTAAGTTGTATGCAGAATCATACCCCACAACTGTACAGATATTGTCAGAAAGTCCAGATAATTGGCGTAAGTTCCCTGCCTGTCACCCTGTCCCCCTGGCAAATCAGTGGGATAATCCCAGAAGTTAAGGCAGCAAATAATGACATACAACTGATTGGCAGACATCATAACTGTCAGAAATATATCTATAAGAACAAATCTGTCCCTCTAGCAACTCACCAAAGTGTTATGAGAGTAATAAGCAAAGTATGTCCCAACTCCACCCCCATGTCGTGAAGCTATGACCAGAGTGTGTGCAGTAACAGAGTGAAACATGTGCATAATAATAACGTGGAATCTGGTAATATGTGTGGCAACATTCAGGTAGTGTTAAAAAACATTCCCCCCACAGGTCTGTCAGATAAGAAAACTGTGCCTAGAAATAAAAGACTGAAATCCTGCACTGGTACTGTTTAGCCTGGCATTGTATGGCAGTCTTAGTGTTGCAGTATATCTGAATAATAAGGTATTACTCATCACTGTCATCCACACAGTGCTACATTATAAAACTGTCTAGGAAACCCTGTATAAGAGTGTTGTAATTACAAAGTCAGATTGTAAAACCATGGGGGACTTACAGACAGAATTCAGAGAAAAGATACACAGCAATCTCTATATAGCACACTCAACTGTGATGTATACTGTTTTATTTTTAGCAGACACAGCCATGGTTCAAATCCTGGGAGTGGTAGTAAGATGTATGCAGAATAATACCCCTCAACTGTACAGATCTGTCCAGAAAGTCCAGATAATTGGCCCATATCTGCAATCTGTTACCATGTCCCCCAGGAATATCAGCATGATAATCTCTGACATTTAGGCAGCATTTAATGTCATATAACTGACTGTCAGGACTGTAAATATTTGGAAAATGTCTATGAAAACAAACCTGTCATTGTAGCAACTCAACAATGGTTTATGAGGGCAATAGTCAAAATATGTCCCAGTTTCACCTGCATGTTATCAAGACATTCCAAGAGTGGGGGCGTGGCCAAGGATGAACACAGGATAGCAGCAGATTTCTTCAGCTCCACCAATTTCATTACATTGACAGGAATTAATTACTTAAAAAATTAATTCTTGAAGTAATTTTCTTTCTAAATATGTTTGTTTTATATAGTTCTTGAACTATATCTAAAAAAGAAAGGAAATCTTAATAATATTCCTGTCAGAAATTACTTTGGAAATTTTCCTGTCAGTTTATCAGTCTGAAATGAGTTCCAGTAAGACAAATTCTCAAGACTCCAGCATCAAGAAAGAACTTCAGTCTCTGATAATTATAGTCCAGCAACTTACTGCTAAGATGGATAAAATGGATACTAAAATAGACACTTTCATAGAAAAACTACAAAACAAATAGACTTGTTACATATGGACCTGCAACAACAGAAGATCCAGATGACAGGCATAGAAGAAGCTGTGAATGACATGGAAAATAAAATACAAGAACAGGAAATCAACATTGAGTTTCTGCTGAAACAAAATACACATTTACAAACAAAGCTGGATGACCTGGAAAATAGATCTAGGCGCAATAACATTAGGATTTTTGGACTGCCAGAAAATATTGAAGGTAACAATATTACTTCTTTTTAACAACATGGCTCCTAAAACTTTAGATTTACCAGAAGCATTCTCTTTTGGTATCGAAGAGCACATAGATCTATAGCTAATACTAACTCTAACAAAAACTATCCTAGATCAGTTATAGTTAGATTTCTATCATCTTTTGATAAAGAGATGGTTCTTAAATCTGCTTGGGCTAAAGCTCCTGTTAAGTTTAATGAGACAACTGTGCGTTTTGACAATGACTATTCTTCCATGGTAATTGCTAAAAGAAAAGTTTTTCTGCCACTAATAAGGGAGCTTAAAAGCACAGTTTAAAACATACCTTCTGTTTCCTGCCAAGCTTAAAATCTTCCTTCCTGATGGTCCTAAGGTCTTGATGATTTAGACTCTGCTTTACTGTTTGTCAAAGAAAAAGGATTTTGGATAAAATAGAAGAAATGGAATGGGCTAGTTCTTCATTAAAGAGATTGGCAACTGAAGCTTCCTGGAAGACTTCAGAGAAGAAGAAGAGACTAAAAAACAAATGATTTGTTATATGTTTTTTTCTCTCTCATCATTTTAGTTCATTATTAATCTTTTGAATATAGTTCCTGCATTTCCAGAAAGCCACAAATATTTTGGAAAAGATTTAATCAAAGTTATTCTCTATGTGCAAAGAAATGTTTTGTTTCATAACCAGTCAAAATGCCTGAGGATTTAATGGCAGGCTGTGACTCGATTTGTTTTTCTTTCTGAAAAAAGTAAGGTTAGTAATTTGATACATTTTTTTATCTTTACCTTTTTTTTTTCCTTCTTCTTTTATTATTCTCTTTGTTTAAACAATGACATTCTATTTAGATTATGTAGTGGGTAAAGGATGGGGGAGGGCAGGGAGAGAACAGTAATGAAAATATCATTAATAGAATAATAACATATTTATTTCTTGTAAAAGTTTATAAGTTCTTCAAATGCTATTTCTAATTATACTTTCTTGATTATACTGCTTATGCTTGTTTGCAAATAATCTGTCATGCTTTAACTAATAATAATCAGAACTAAATAAGAGTAAATAATATGTTTTATTTTTAACTCTATTAATATAAACAGTAAGTAACATTCCATTGTATATACTTCTTACAGCTTTCTCTTACATTTTTTATTTCTGCCTCACTCCTTTTATTTTCTACTCTCTTTTCTTTTCTTTATTAATATATAGAAATGCTTTAGACTGTGTGGGCACAGTGAATAATAGGATTTGTATGAAAATTGAGTTGGGAGAAGAATGCTGAGTTTTATTGCTTGTTGGTAATTTTGAGTTTAATTTCACTTGCATAGAGGCTGTGATGATCTGTGGAATACATTGTGGAGGATCTGTCATGTTTAGATGCATTTACACTGCTAAATGAATGTTTGTCACTAGTTTTTAATAAGTTTCCGGCCAAAATGTTAAGAGAGACAATCTGGGATGTGGGCTGTCTTATGCACAATGTCCTTGAGTTACCTCAGAATCTTCAAATCACAGAATTCTCACAGAGAAACTGAAAGCAGTTAGTATAAACATTGACAAGGTTATCACACTGACACACCACAGATTCAGGAAAAATACTCTGTTCATAAAATATGTCAGTTATAATGAGTTTAAATGATGTAGTTTCTTGTAGTAAGTAAATGTCTTATTTTAGAAGGCATAAAAATGAAACATTTATTTAAATGTTTTTGAAAATCTACTTAACAGCAGCATAATAACCTGTGTTAAAATTTGTGTTCCAAACATATACTTTACTATAACTCATTTAATTCATCTGATTGACAAACATAAATAATCTTATAACTCTATTCTGGAAGAAATGTCATGTGATATATTTTAAAGCAGTAGGTTAGCATGATTGTAAAATCTGGTTACCAATATGTGTTTGCTGTGCATTATTTTGTATAAAGCAGACAGATTTATTCTAGGGACAGCAAGTAGGATAGTGCTCTACTAACACACAACTCAGTGAGATCAGATATATATATATATATGTGTGTGTGTGTGTGTGTGTGTGTGTGTGTGTGTGTGTGTGTGTGTGTGTGTGTGTGTGTGTGTGTGTGTGTGTGTATGTATGTGTGTGTGTGTGTGTGTGTGTGTGAGTGTGATGGCTTTTTTCTGAGAATCTGCATAACTATCCAATATGATTTATAATAATTTCTATGAATACAATATTTTACTCTATTGACAAAATGAATGTTTGCCACAAGTTTTAATAAGTTTCCCAAAATGTTAAGGGAGACAATCTGGGATGTGGGCTGTCTCATGCATAGTGTCCATGAGTTTCCTCAGAAGCTTCACTCACAGAATTTTCACAGAGAAACTGAAAGCAGTTAGTATAAACATTGACAAGGTTATCACACTGACACACCACAGATTCAGGAAAAATACTCTATTCATAAAATATGTCCGTTATGATGAGTTTGGATGATGTAGTTTCTTGTAGCAAGTAAATATCTTATTTTAGAAGGCATAGAAAATGAAACATTTATTTAAATGTTTTTGAAAATCTACTTAACAGTAGCATAATAATCTGTGTTAAAACTTGTGTCCCAAACATATACTTTACTATAACTCATTTAATTCATCTGATTGGCAAGCATAAATAATCTTATAACTCTATTCTGGAAGAAATGTCATGTGATATATTTTAAAGCAGTAGGTTAGCATGATTGTAAAATCTGGTTACTAATATGTGTTTGCTGTGCATTATTTTGTATAAAGCAGACAGATTTATTCTAGGGACAGCAAGTAGGATAGTGCTCTACTAACACACAACTCAGTGAGATCAGATATATATATATATGTGTGTGTGTGTGTGTGTGTGTGTGTGTGTGTGTGTGTGTGTGTGTGTGTGTGTGTGTGTGTGTGTGTGTGTGTGTGTATCGATGTATATATGTGTATGTGTATATGTATGTCTGTGTGTGTGTGTGTGTGTGTGTGTGTGTGTGTGTGTATGTGTGTGTGTATATGTATGTGTGTGTGTCTGTGTTTATGTGTGTGATGGCTTTTTTTTTTTTTTTTTTTTTAGGTAATAACGCAGGTGTTTCTGAGAATCTGCAAAACTATGCAATATGATTTATAATAATTTTATGAATACAATATTTTACTCTATTGACAATAATGAGTTTAAGTAAATGCTCATATACAAACAATTCAAGATTTTTTGGAAGCTGTTGATAGAATTCACATGACAGAAAATAGATGCATCTTAATGCATGTAATGTCTGAATCATATTAGCCAAAGTTTTTGATTTAAATGAATGTTAGAACATAATTTTCTCTCCTCTTGATTTCTAACATTAAGATTATTTGAATGCTATTAGAATTCAAGTGTTATATATTACATAGATCTATATAATAGTATGAACAGTTTTTAAAAAAAAAAAAAAAAAAGTTTATTTTAGTTTATACGATGCTGTTTTACCAAATGTGTAGTTTTGTCTTGATAGATAATTGAATTGAAAACTGTTAACCTCAGTTAAATATAACTAGTATTAAATTGATAAGGTGGTAGCTGAGGTACTGCTGCTTAGGGTAGGGGGTTAACTTGAGTAGTAAATACTGCTCTAAGTTGGAGTTTTCAACTCCAGGCGGGATGCAAGGTTTAATCCTTACATTATTTTCACTTGTTCATTGTTATATGTATATAGTTTTGACATCCACAATATATTTTGTACACTCATTGTCACTACAAACAAAATTGAATCTTATACAAAATCCCATAAGAGATTTAATAAATACAGCTATATTTAAAGGTACACCTAAAAGAGGAGATGTAACATTATTTATCTTGTTATTTGTTATTTCGATCATAAGATTCTTGAGTTTTAAAAATGCCAAATGACATCTTTAAAAGGAATTTCTTTAAACATTAATGGATTGAATAATCCGTGTAAAAGGGCAAGCCTAATAAGTTACATTAATCTACACAAGGCCAATCTAGTCTTCCTGCGAGAAACCCATCTCTTGAAAAAAGATATTGATAAACTAGCCACTAATAAGTATGCAGTATTGGTTAGTTCAGAGCACACTCAGAAAAAAACAGGAGTGGCTATTTTATGGAATAAAAGTATGCCCATTCCTAAAACCATTAAGTCTTATCAGGATGACAAAGGAATGTTTTGTATGGTTACAATACAAATTAATGGGAAGACTTACACTTTAATTAATGTATACTTGATACCTGGAATTGGTATTAATACAGTGAAACATCATATTGATAAGATCATATCATTCTCTATAGGGGATATTATTTTAGCTGGTGATTTTAATTGTATACTACATGAAAGTGATACTACCACTATAAAGAAAAGAAGAATTACATCTAATGAAAAACATTTAAATGATTTTGCTAATTCTTATTATTTGAATGATATTAATAATCAGATAGAGTCAAAATCATTACCATACACCTTTTTTTCTAACAGATACAAAACTTATTCAAAAATAGATAGGGTCTTTATTTCTAACCAGATGGTAACAGATTTAATTAATTCCAAAATCATTTTGTGTCCTATATCTGATCATAACTCAATTGTTTTTGAATTCATGATAAAAAATACTCATAATGTTCAGATCAAAAGGATACCAGCATACTTACCTCAGCTAAAAGACTATAAAGAATATATACTTTCAGAAGTACAACATTTTCTAGACATAAATAATACTCCTGAAGTCTCCATTGTCTATGTTTGGGATGCCTTAAAATCATATCTATATGGACAAAGTATCAGATGGTATAATAACAAAAGGAAATCTTGGGATAAGGAATTGTTAGATATTCAAAGTAAACTAGACTCTTATAAACATAATAATGAAGAAAATATTATGGACAAGAAAGTTATTGAAGAAATAAACAAACTAAATGAGAAATACAAAGAAATTTTAACTCATAAAGTTAAAATAACTTTAGAGAAATACAAGTTTTGTCTTATTCAATAAGCCCCAAATACTTACATAGACTTAAAAATAAAACAAAAAGATTGAATAAACAAAACCATATCAAAGAAATCTTTTCTCTAAGGAAAAAGAAGAATGTTTCTAGTATACCAGAAATACTGGATGAATTTAGAAATCACTTTCACAAGATTAACCATAACAACATTAACATGGAACCTAAAGATAAAATAAAGGAGTTTATAACCACAAACATGAATAAAAAGCTTAATAAACAACAGATTAAACTATTGGACAAGAGTATTTCATATACAGACGTTATTACACAAATAAATAAGCTTAAATCAAACAAAGCACCGGGTAATGATGGTATTATACCAGAGATATATAAAATCCTTTCTAAAACTACATATTCATTAATACATAAGGTTTTTATTCTGGCCCAAACTGAGTTAATAACCGCCCCATCTTGGCAATATACATTTATTTCACCAATTTTAAAACCTAATAAAGATCCAACTAGATGTTCTTCATATCGACCCATCTCATTACTTAATGTTGATTATAAAATGTTTATGAGTATTTTGCTGATAGATTGAAGACAATTATCCCGGCATTATAGACATAGATCAGACGGGCTTCATTGTAAATAGAAATACTTTTGATAATATAAGAAGAACTTTAACATTAATTGATTTTGCAAATAGGAAAAGAAAGATTTAACACTTATTAGTCTTGATATAGGTTCAGCATTTGATTCAGTAAGTTGGGACTATCTGTTTACCTTACTGAAGTGCACAAATTTCTCTGATGCATTTGTAAATTTAATTGAGCATTTATACAAAGGAACGCTGGCTTATATTAAGGTAGGAACATATGTTTCACAAAAATACCCATTCTTAAAGGTACAAAGCAAGGATGTCCACTTTCTCCACTATTATTCACTTTAGTAATGGAGCCTTGGGCTAATTTGATTAGAAACAGTACTGGCATAGAGGGTTTTGAAATAGAAGAAAATACAACATCAAAAATTCAACTTTTGCAGATGATGTTCTAATTACATCAGCAGGATCTAATTCTTCTATGCAGTCTTTATTTGATAAAATGATGAATTTTAAAAGTATTTCTGGTTTAATATTCAATGAAGAAAAACTAAAATACTACCTATATATACACGAAAAAATACTCTCATTAGTGATTTTACTAAATATGTACCCAACTCAGGTCAGATAACTTATTTAGGTATAATACTATCTAAAGATATTAAATCTATTATATATAATAACTATAATACCTGTTTTCTTAATATACAAAATCTTTTTAATACCTGGAATAATATGTTTTTACTATGGAGGAGAGACTTACAATTATTAAAATGATAATATTCCCCAAGATTTTATACTTAATACAATCAATAATACTTTCACCTACAAAAATAACTATCAAGAAACTGAATACACTAATGTTAAATTTCTTATGGGCACCTAATAGACCTAGGATTGCATTAAATAAACATACTAATAGCTGGTCTCAAGGGGTATTTCTTTTCCAGACTTTAATTTATATATTATCTCTTCTATTATAAAAGTTATTACTTTATTAATAGATCGGTCATATGTCAAAATGGAAAGATTATTGGGAGCTAATTAGTATGCACTTCATGAAAATCTCCTTAACACATAAAAATATGATTATAAATAACTCCATGTTGTGGTTGCTAAAGGAATTTTGTACTTCACCTATTACACCTAAACATATGGTCTGTTACCCATTAAATATTATTATTAGTTATCGTAACTTTATATTCATGCACCCTAAGTATAGGGAATGGAATTTTATTGTATTCCTATAATTTATACTCAGGGTATGCTTATGTCATCTACTTCTGAAGGAGCTCATTTAGCTATAGATAATAATCTAAAGTACTGGTATCAGCTGATATCTGATAATAAAGTTAAAATCTAGATTTCTTAAAACAAGAATTTGATCTAAGAGAAACTTGCTGGTTAGAGGTTCAGATCTTTAGACAACATCTCATTGATAGAATAGATCTAATGTCTATAACAGTTAAAGAATCTATTCCAAAACTGATTGATTACTTGATAATAAATTTACAGCATAAAGTTTCTGATAAAGGTAAACTTTCATATATACATAAAATTATCAGACAAGAAACTTTTTACAATGTAGATTCATACTGGAATTATTTCACCTCTATTAATGGGGACCCACCAACTCAACAAGATAAACAATATATATTGGAATCTGCTTATAGAACTACATCTTCCATTGTCTGGAGACTTTATACATGGAAATTTTTACATAGATCTTTTTATACACCTTTGATGATGAATAAAATTAATAATAAAGATAATCTATGTAAGAGATGTAATGTAGAAATTAATGCTGACTGGGCTCATATGTTTTATGACTGTATGAAGTTGAAAGAATACTGGAAGTCAATTAATGAATTTTTGCAGGCTCTTTTTACAGATAATTTCATTATTTCTAAGTCTCTTATATTATTCAACACACCTGTACCTCAATGTGTTAAAAGATTAAGCTTCCCTTGTTATGGTCTATCCTAGCAGTGGCTAGGAAAATAATAACTAGAAATTGGATTTCAGATACACCTCCTTCGTTCAATGAATTTAAAAATGTTATGAATATAATGTGTCATATGGAAATAAGCACAATTAGAATGAGAACAACTAGAAAAACATCACATTTTATTGTATGGGATAATTTACAAAATTTGTTAAAAAAATTCTAATTTCAATAGCACAGTATTTTAGTTTAATTAATTGATCTGATTGTAGTGGATGTCTTTGTAAATACTTTAGTTGTTTTGTTGAATATTATAATAATACCTATTTTTAATTATTTGTATAAAATTGTTATGATATTTCTCTTATATGTTAAAACAATAAATTTGTTTAAAAAAAAAAAAGACATTCCAAGAGTGTGTGCAATAATAGATGGAGAGGTATGTGCATAACATCAACCTGGAATCTGGGAATATGCGTAGAAACAGTCTGGTAGTGTTAACAAACAATACCTCCACAGGTATACCAGGTAAGAGGTGTATACTGTAGGTAAAACACAGTTCATGTAAATAGTTGTTTACAAACATACCACTGTCCAAACTAAGGCCAGGGGGTAGTGCAATAATACCTGTAAGGTACAGATCACAGCACTGACTAAGAAAACAATGAGAACTACAGGGATATACAAGTTGTTAATTGACATCTTCCCCCCACTACCATATCTGCAACAATAAACTAAATCACAACTCAAATGGTATGTGTACAATTAAATCTACTGTTGGGACATATGTCCTATTGTTTGATAAATATTGAAATTTGTTTCTATGCATGTGCCATGTTGAAATACTCCCACATTGGTGGCATGCTGGCATCAGTGTACCTGCATGCTGTTGTAATGGCCACTGTGGTTCCATATATGCATGTGTTCTGTTTGCTATGCAACTGTTCCATATCTGGTGTTTTGGGTTAATGAGAATATCTATGCATGCTATTATACCTACTCCTGGAATGTGTTGACTATTAGTAACATACATATATTAAAATTGAAACATGATAGCATATTTGGGAAGGCCAGTCTCAGCAGATGTACCTCTCCCAACTCATCTTCTGGCCGTGGCACTGGGCACCAGCATGTCTGGGGCCCACCCCAGGACCTGCTTGTCTGCTGGTCCTGCACCAGCTTTGGGTGAAACTGCCTCAGGGAATAGGGCTCACCACCCCATGGAAGCGGGCGCGAATA
>NC_056736.1:134980218-134995218 GCF_019279795.1 Protopterus annectens | reverse complement strand
ACCTATGAACCTATACATGTCTACATATATACAAACACACACAGATGTTTATATAAATGCATGTCCCCTATTGTTGAATGACAGTGCTGCATGATATGTGTGAGGGAACATCACACATATCAATACACACAGATGTATATACAGCAGTAAGTGTGTGCAAAATGGACAGTTATGTCAGGTGTGAACACCATGTTGGGAACACATTGCCCTTGTTTGTGAAGGTGGGACTGGTAATTTGGGGATTAATAGCAGGTATATTTGTGGAGGTAGGTTGAGTTGGAAGATAGTGAAATCAGCATACATGGGAACTATATGACACGTGGTGGGTAAACACCCTGGATGAGGAGTGTTGTCTGTGATGTGGAAGCCCATGACCCCTCATATGGAAACAATGGGACCAAGGTCCTCACCCATGGGCAGTCACAACATCAGCTTCACGGCCTTGTAGGTGCCTTGGCTGAGGGCTGAGCAGGGGGAGCATGCGCACCCTGTGAGTGTGTTCTGAAAGCCTGAATGTGCTGTAGCACATCCCCCAAGTCTCTGTGGAGCTCCCTATGCACCAGACCTGACTTCAGGGGACAGGATCCTCTCTGTGTTTCCTCCCATGGGCAGGGTGAATACCATCCCCTGAGGTGGTTCCACCTGAAGGTAGTGCAGGACCAGTAGATGAGGAGGCCCAAGGGTGGGTCCCACATGTTATGTGGCCTGGTATCATGGCCAGATGAGGTGGGAGAGGTGGTTCTGCTGGCAAATGTTCCCCAAACATGCTATTGTGTCACCCTTATAGAATATATGTGGGTAGTAGTAGTCCACACATTCCCAGATCATGTCCAACAGCATGCATAGATATCCTCTTTCAAATAAAACAGATGTGCAGCAGTAACATAGCAAACAGAACACATGTATATATGGACCCATAGTGGCCCTTACAATGGCATGCAGGTGACATTGTCCGTAACAGGCCACCAATTATAGTGTCCCCACTGGGAACATGACTACAAACACATAGCACAAAGTGTTGTACAATACGATATATGTCCCAATAGTGGGTCTTCTGTAGACATACCAGTTGAGTTGTGTGATCAGATTGTTGTTGCAGATATGCCTGGGGGGAGACAGAGATATGTATTAACATCTATGATAACCTTGCAGTATAAGGTTCTCAGACCTGTTTCGATCTTTATGTCTTTCAAGCAATATGTTGAGGGAACGCTTGCCCATTTATACAGTGGAGGAGAATTATGTCATCTCACACCTGGTGCAGCACTACCACATGTTGTTCAGCTGAACAGCCCATGATCTGCAGGAGAGGACCACCCTGTGGAACAATCTTGTCCACAGGGTAAACGATGTCGGCCTGCATAACTGCAGTTATGAGCAGGTCCGACATTGATGCACCAATCTACTTTGCCATGCCCATCGGCGTGCTGTTGCAGTGAGGGGGACCAGCTTGCAACTGGGGGGCGTTATGCCATCCAGCCCCCCCGATACACATTGAGGAGCTCCTTTCCAGCCTCGGTGCACTTGCCCACCCACAAACACAACACCTGGTGGAGAGCAGAATGGAGGTGGGTGCTACCCACACAATGGCAGAGGAGCGTGCAGGAAAGGGCACAGGGCACATCAGTAGACTAATGTTGGGTATTCATCTGCATCTGTACAGTTAGATTATGCATATGTGAGATGAAATATATATAGTCTGTTACTGCGTTGTAGTAATAAACAGATGTGCATAATCTGTAGTATTGTGGGCTTGTACAGTTGATGTACTGTAATGCTGTACCAATCCTGTACCAATGCCACATCACATCTCTCACACACATATGTAGGTCCCCCTGGTATACCTCCAGGCCAGCAGTCTGTAGCTGGTGAGTATGGTGTTTGTTCAGGTTTTCCAGTACACCGGTCATGTTATGGCCATGGTATATTCCATGCACACATTTAACACACCTATCCATAATGCATGCTGTACATGTTCACGTATTGTTGCTATTAACTGCATTGCATCACAGTGGTCACCATGATGGTGTATCTGAAGGGTATTTCAGACTCCTGCAGTATAACTAACATCCTGTCATTGCAAAATGTGTGCATAGAGATGAATATAATGGTGGGACAAATGGCCTACAGTAGGAATATGTCTGAAACATCACCCTTATACAGTGCTACAACAGTGTATATACCACTATTACAATGACAACTGTTACAGATCTACACTACAGCATATCACAATATTGCAGTCCACAACCCTTACAACCTGCAATGTTGTCCTAACATGAGCAATGAATGTGTAATATGGAATCCTATGTTAGGACAGCAGATATGGGGAATACATACCTTCACAATCACTGGAAGCATATGTGTGCATACACTCCAGATAAAATATAGTGGAAGCAGCTGTTGAGGTACTGACAGCATGCATTCTTCATGAGTATGGACCTTCCAGCCAGTACAAATCCCCAATGTCACACCAAGAAATGGTCTGCTGTCCAAGACGTTTGACCATCAAATGTGCCCACTTAGCTGCAACAGAGGCAGCCGTGGCTTGCACACATCTTACATGCCATGGCATGGAACCCATACCCAACAGGTAGCACCCAGGAGTTGGACATGTAGCCATACCTCACCATTGCATATTCCATGGCAAACAGTGCAGGCAGTCATGAATGTGGTGTGGATGTATGGGACTGGATTAATGTAGAAAATAAACAGATGGCCATCCAAGACAGATGATGTTGCATGTAGCAAACTGGTCATGCAGGAAGCCTAGTACCATGTCACAGCACTGAGGGAGTTGCAGGAATGTCTAGCAAGTACTAGCTGTGCAATACCCGTGTCAGCTATTGCCTGGACTCTGCATACATGTGGCCCATGGATTAGGGTAATCAGATGGGACAGTTGTACCACAGGAAACATCAGCCAGGCCTCTCTACAGGTAGTGTATGCATAACAGAAAAGGTCCCCAAAAGGCATGCATTGCAATGTGTACTGGTGTACCAAGATCACGTTGGAAACCTACAGACAGTATCAAGTATGATACATGTGCTGTACAACCAACATCTCACCCCACCCTAGGCCCACTATCCCCATCTGTACCTTGCTGGTGCCAGTGTACACCTGTATGTTTTCCATTCATTAGCTGGGACTAGGTGGTACACATGGTGTTCAGTGTTTGGGACACTGCAAAATGACACACATGTAGGCCATAGTTATCAAGCATCTGCAAAAAGGCTGAGGGTGGGGAGGGAGTGTCATCATGGTAAAATAGTGCACTGAAGCAGGGATCTAAAGGACACTAGGAATGGCTGTATCTGCACACAGTCAGGATCAGGAACTGTGGCAAACATAACCCTGACTCCACAGCAATAGTGATGGCAGTGTGTGACCTGCAAGGGATGTGCACATGAGTTGACCTTGCAATCATGCAGAGTTGAGGGACAAGTATAAGTCAGACTGACCAAATACTGGCAAATGCAGATGGCCGATGCTAGTATACCCCTGCTAGGAATAGTGACAGCTGTAATACACATAACAGTAGGTGCAATAAATCATCATGATAAGGGCGTGCACACATATGCACCCACAAAATGTATACACCTCAATCAGCATCTGCACAACTAACACATTTGTTTGACACTGCATTTGGCTGTACAAGTCATATGTCACATATCAGGTTCTTGTAATATTAACATATGCATTAAGGTGGTCCCGTGGCATGTCAAGGAAGAGGTCGTCATTTCAGTAAGGGTGTGTACACTCCCCATAGCCATGGTAAGGTTTGAAGGTTGCCAGTGTAATAGTATCGTATTGGCCATACATGCACCGCGGATGATGACACCTGTATATCAGACATTAGGCATTCACAAATGACATCTGTCCACATATCATCCCAGGTATATGTTGGACAAACACATAGGGGCTGTGAGCAGCAGAGCAGACATAACTGACACAGTAATACACATTCAGCAATGGTGTGTGCACCTGTGAGCTATGGTGCACAGTACATGACAGGGGGACGAACAGGTTCACAGCAATACTGTGTACATGGGTGCAGCATGTTCAAGGGAAAGGGGCATCACCTACTAACACAACCCATGCATCACACACATGTATAATGTTGCTAGTAGGGATTGACTACAGCTGCACTGCATGCCGTTAAGTACCATATGTTATTCATGTTGACAGATGGGTAATGGGAGGTCTGTCTGTAATAACTTCATGCAACCTCACCTGTAAGTGTGTTTGTGTGTGTGTGTGTGGGGTAGGGGGGTTATTTTTTCTGTAAGTGCAATCTGGTGGAGTGGAGGGGGGTTGATGTATGCAGGATGTGTGTGTGTATGTGTGTGTGTGTGTTTGTGTGTGTGTCCATGTATGCACATGTGTGATTCTGGGGCTGTTCATACCTCTCGCCTTCCCTTTGTAATCATGCAGTATGTGGACATGGACAGACACATGAGACACCAGGAATACTTGTCTGACATGTAATCAGCTGATAGTCTAATAAGGTCTATAGCATGGAACATGCATTTAGAGGGAAACTAGACACCAGGGATACTGTTATAATAGCAATCAGCAGAAAGGTGAAAGAATATCCACGTATGCAGCATTACAGATGCATTGAGGAATTACTAGACAACACCAGAGAGTGTTTCCAAATATTACTGCTGTCCACATAATAAGATAATAGAGCAACAGATCTTGCATCTACTAAACAATTGTTATGTATGACACTCCAGTGCGTGACATTATTGAGTGACTGTACTAGCCCCTAACATATGGGGCCATGCTCAATATGGCTGGACAAACCAAGGGTGAACACTGGATGACAGCAGTGAGTCTTTGAAAAAACGACTCCAATTAAGTCAAAGAGGTAATGCAGTAACAGGTCATGTTTTGTGATCACTTGTCTAGGCAATTAGAAGAATGATATGTTAATGATTGGTATTAATGACTGCAAGTTTCCAAGACTGATGAAGGATGGGGAACTTAAGAGAATAAATTAGGGACAGTCTGTAAACTCAGGGACAGGAAAGTATTATGGTGGAATGTCAGGGTGTGTGTGTGTGTGTGTGTGTGTGTGTGTGTGTGTGTGTGTGTGTGTGTGTGTGTGTGTGTGTGTGTGTGTGTGTGTGTGTGTACTGTTAAGCAATGACGTACATGTCTTAAAGTGCATTTCTTGTTTTCCCCTCACAGGTGGCGAGGTGGGTCAGGGTGCTTCCTGCAGGCAATCTGATGTTGGTGTCTATACATACACTGAAAATGATGATAGGTGTGTTGAGGCACAGGTGGGGTTGTCAGAGGCCAAAACTGCACCATCGTTTGACATCCCACTGTTATTGACCCCATCGCAGCACACAGTCACAGTGCCTATATATAGCCCATCACCAGTGGCCATAGCAGAGAGACAGTTGGCGGTTTGTGGCAGTGCACAGGACAGTGTGGTATCTATGGCTTATATGTCTGGACAGAGCAGCCATAGCCAGATGTCTGGCAGGGTACCACATAGGCAGATATACAGGGGTGCTCATTGGAGAGTTGCTGGTCATTGTGCCCTTGGCAGAAGTGCCACATCTGGTACCACCAGACACATGTTTCAGGTTGTCATTGAGGCGCAGGCATGTATAGAATGGTACACCAGACAGGGTCTGAGGCTGCAGAGGGCTACTCTTTCAGCTGTTACTGACAACATCTGTGATCTTGCAGCTGCCCTCCATTATTATACAGAGGTCATGGATAGACAGTGGGGTGAGATGGTGGGATTCATCGAAGATGGATTGTCCATGCTCGAGCATGTTGTGGGAGTGGTGTGACAGCCACATGGACATAGGCCAGCAACACCAACAGCTGGAGGTCAACGTGGACATGCAAGGACACCAAGCCACTCCTGTAGTGGCAGTACCAGCCCCAGCACTGCAGGGGGGCACTGTCCACACCACACCACAAGCAGGCCACAAGCACATGGCCCTGGCCAGTCTCAGGAGGGACCTGGTTCCAGTGGATATATGTCATCATCCAGGGAGAATACCATATCGTGGCTTGTACCTGGACATGCCCATGGAACCCCTGGCAGGCACAGTTCTCGTGTCCATGGCCGGAGGTGGTAAACTGCACACCTTGCCAGCTATGATCTGCAGCTGTTCAACAAACACCTTTATAGGGCAGCCACATGACAGAACTGTGTGCATACATACACACACAAAATACAAACACATCTAGACCAACCCCATACCTACACACACCACATCATCACGGCCATATCAATAATTAAAACCCCTCATTCACAAACATGGTGTCAAATGTATGGCTAAGTCTAGGTCTCTGGCAAACCAACAACACACCCTGTGCATACAAAGATACCTGTGCCACATCCCTGTCATCCATAACCTCGATGCAGGGACTGGCTAATATTGCTCTGATGCACATGGTGACTGTACTATGGTGTACCAATGTGCTGCTGTGTAACATGTCAGCAGTAAAGTTTAATGCTTACATGTCAGGAAGTGTAGCTGTCCAGCCATGATGCATTATAGCTGTTATTAACACTGAGTGATTGTGGTCTCAATAATGTTATCCATTTGTTTTGTAGGTGTCCATGTGCCAGCAGAAGGATGGCCTGCTGTCATATCTCACAAGGGTATGGCACTGTGGTGACACCTTGGCTGTGCCATATCCTGGGTACAGGTGAACACATGTCACAGGTCTGTATAACAGTTACTGCCTGTGCCACATGGCTGATAGGTCTGGGTGTGGTGTATACAGGTGAGTGTATGGTAGCTGCTGTCAGCAGCCCTTCTACAGTGGACAATGATAGTTGTACTGGGTGGTACACACTACATGTTTATGTATAACACACACATAGGCTTTGGTGTGGATGCACTACACAGAGAATACTGTACACATGGATGTTTGTACCTGTGCAATGAACCCATTGTAGCCTATATAATTCCACCAAGCTAGAATAGGCACAATAACACACTGGGGAATAAGCAGTCTGCTAGTTTAATGTCATTGACAATGGTACTGGCAGGGTATATGTACCCTTCCCCAATATAGTGCAATCCTCAACTTGGTAAATATATGTGTACTGGTGTGGGTGGCACACCCCTATCCTTTGGAGAGTAAGAGGTGCTGTATAACTACAGATAGTGTAATAGACAGCTATCTAACCTGTTAACATGAACTGTATAGTATTATGGCCAGCTAAGTAGGGGGATACACTCAACAGTAACTGCAATGATATTGCCTATGTCTGCAACAGCCACACCCAGCTATATACCAACCCCAGTATCGCTGCACACCTATACAGTGGGGAAGAGGCCATTTACACATTGAACACTAGTTGTGATGGAATGTATGTCCACAGGATGATACCTGTGAAATGTTTAGCATATGCCAGGTAGATCTTGGACAGATGACCTCCTTGGACATGTGTATTCTCCAAACTGAAATAGATTCCTCCACAAACATGCACACTCTTACTTGGCAACGGTGGGACTAGACCCCTTCCTAGGCATGTAGTGCTACTGATGTGTTGTGGCTTTAATTGCACACACTGCACATCTTTTAGGATGAGGTGTGTACCAGGTTACATGTTACATGAGGAACATTCCCAGGCATGTACAGTACAATAATGGGGGATGTAATGGTCGTTTATGGATAATACATAGCGTGCCATACTGTCATACAGACATTGACAAACACATAACAGTCAGACACACATTTGAGAGACCTGGGCCTATCAGTGCTAACTACCTTGTCAGTGTGTTCACTGTGTTACAGGTAGGTTGCACACAGAACATGTATAACTTGGCTGGATAGTGTTATCAATTACCTGTATGGTTGATGGTGATAGTGGTCCACATACAGTGGTAGATGGGACATGTACCGGGGGTACCATGGTGTAATGACAGTATACCCAGCACCCACACCCCACTGTGGATATTGTACGCACTGAAACCCATGATAACACTCTGACATACCCACCATCACACATTGACCAGGACTGCAATACAACCCCTTGTCCATCCCAAGAGTGCTACTACAGGGATATGCATCTAATGCACATGCCACAGGCATAGTAGGGTGATGCATTGTCATGCCTCTCCTACGGTCAGCAACATCACTATCCCTAATACTGTGTGGCAATATGTACAGGAGAATGTGGCCTCAGAATGCTGTACCCTACATATATGCACACATGCACACATACACACACTTGCCAGAACTCAGTGGGTATCCTATGCCTATCAACCCATTTGTACAACAGTGTTGTGCTGGTACTGCAAGGCCCAGGTAGCCCTTAGGGAGAAGAGCATAACAAGGAACATGTAATGTCCGGTACAGCAGAAGCCACATCTAACTATGGCAATGGGGGGTGTGGTGGGTGTGAAGGGCCTCAGGGTATTCCCAACTACAGGTCTAAAAACACACAGACACTGATATTCTCAGTAATGCACATGTACATATTTGTCAGTACTGGGGTGAATCAGTGCAGGTGTTCATAGGTGTGTACCAGGCTATTGTATATGGTGAGATGGGAAGTGTAGGGGATGTGTCTACAGTGGTATCATGCCACCTGCCATGTGCCAGCAGGCCATCTATCAACAGATACCACTGGGGTGATCCTCAGGGTAAGAGTGATATGCATCAGCCAATCATCTGGGTGCCTCTTGCAAAGGGCCAGTGAGGTGCTCCAGTTGACATGCAAACAACATGTATTATATAACATGTGTCTGTCTTGGAGACCTGTACCCAAGCATGTTCTGTTGACTGTAGTAATGTAGTTGAGGTATCCATGGTATGTGGTGCGTACAGGGTGTGGATTCCTATCTGTGGCATTTATAACACAGTTGGGCAGACATGTCAGTGTCAGTCTAGCATAAATTGCCTGTAAGTATCCAAGATGGATACCTGACATCTGCACATCTGTACACAGGACAGACAGACATCAGCTAGCCATCTAGCTATGCATTAGGATGAATACGTTGACAGATAGACGTCTGACACCGATAGGTATGCCATTACTACATGATAGCAGCCCTCAATGATATGTGCTATACACACAGTAGTCTGCAGTTATTTTCCAAATGTCATATCATTATCCAGTAGGAAATATTTGAGACACAGCTCACACACCAAGTACATGACAGTGAGGACTCAGAGTCCATCTTTGCATGCAGGTGTGTTTGTTTCCAGTACTACAATTTACAATCTACTCTTACTTGGGAAAGCACTGTCAACAGTAGTAATGTAATGATACACTACATGCAAGTGGTGACTGCATATAACCTGGGATACTACCCATGTACGTGACACATTCACACAGATAAGAGTGTTGTACAAGCTATATATACTCAAGTGTCCCAGACAGTAGACTCACATCCCTTGCTACTGTAATGACAGCACATAGACACATGTTATGTACATGGCATTACATACACTTATTACAGATGTCATTACCCCGCTATGTTATCAGACTGGATTGTCAACCCTGGTTTCCAGGGCTGAGCCATGCTTAGCAGGTGTCAGCATTGCTGCAATATTATAGCTAAGCACATCTGCGCAATGGTAAGCGAAGCCTACACAGTGTAAGTGCCTGTACGTTTAACCATATGTTAGCATTGCTTAGCTTTGCACAAATCCATGCAAATGTGTTTAAAGCTGCTCAAAACTGCCTTAACCAATCTGTATCCAACAGCTCTTGTTCTGCCCAGCAACAAAATAAACAGCCCTTGCAGGTCTTGAACACAGGACCCTGTACACTATAGCTACAGAAGCTAACCACTACACTATGACAGCTGTGAAGACAGTTGTTGTTTTTCCACTATATCTGTCAGTACACATACTGAATAGTATTGACCAATTGCTGTGACTTCTGCAATTGTGTAGTACTCGTTAATGATGTTACTACTGTATCACGTATGTTGTTATATCTAAATATACACATATCAGATAAATACGGTGTGATACATCTGTGAAGGTATACACAACAGTAATGTTTACACATACCAAGGATATATATATATATATATATATATATATATATATATATATATATATATATATACATATACATAAATATGTAGATATAAGTGCACATTTACATACACATATATAGTCATATATATGTATTTATATACATCTGTATATTGCATTATATACATGGCCATATATAGATCTCTCTGTATATGTATACATATATATATATATATATATATATATATATATATATATATATATATATATATATTATTGACATTTGTTAAACAGGTTAGTCCAACTGGGCTTGGGACCCATTTTCAGTGGAGACCCGAGGAAAAAAGCTCCAAGAAATGCAACAGTTTACAATAGAGGTTATACAATCACTAAGTAGGTCTTTTACAAGCACCGTTTACACAAATAGATGATAATACTTAAAAAAAGGGAAAAAATTATACAGTGTTGAATATGAACAAATTGGTTTCACAATAGATATGTTAGACAAATCAAAAGAAGAAAAGGCAGTATACCTGTATTATATTACAGAGTAGCAGTGTAATTTCATATTTACATATTTACATTACTGATTTGTTTTGTCAGTGCAGGTATCAGAGATTTGGGGAGAAAAAAACAGGCTTGATTTGGTCAAAAACAGTTTAAGAAAAAAAGGGGGGATGACATAGGGTATGGGGAAAGTTATCAAGTTGGGGCTTCGCAAGGACAGATTTTAGATTTTAGTAGGTGAGCCTTGAGTTTTTCTTTAAAACGGGATGGGTGAATGATGGAACAGATGTCCCTGGGACGTTTGTTCCAGGTTTGGGCAATGGAGGATTTGTAGAGGTATTTGCCGATAGTTTTTTGGGGTTGGTGGGTTTGTAGCAGTAGTTGATTAGAGATATGAAAAGTATGGGGAGGAGAATAGATTGAGATGAGAGAAGAGAGGGTAGGGCAGAATGAAGGTTTGTAGAGAAGGGAGTGTAGCATTTGAAGTTGAGATAGCTGCAATAAGTGGGGAAATTCAAGCCAGTGTAGGGAGTTAAGGGATAGCCAGTGGTGTGCATTATATGGTGAGTTTGTAACAAATCTAGCTATCTTACTGTATGTTTGTTGAAGTTTGTTTAAGGTAGTAGTTTGGATATGGGTAAATAAAGGGGCTGCATAAAGAAGGGAGGGAAGGAGAAAAGCTTGGGCAAGGGACAGTCTAGCACTGGATATTATGTATCTTTTTTGTACAATATAGAAGACCTAGTTTCTGGTGAGTCTTTTTTATACTGTGTAGTAAGTGTGTATTAAACTTCAGTTTAATGATAATGACTCTTAGAAGTTTAGTTTGGGTTTCAGGTTTGATAGTAGTGTTATTTGAAGAAATGATAGTAAAGGTAGATTTGTGGTAAGAGAGAGAGTGGAGAAGAAAAAGTAACAGTTTGGTCTTTTTGGGGTTGAGTATCAGTAGGTTATTGGTTAGCCACTGTTCAATAGAGAGGAAGGTCTGTTGGGTAAGAGTATGAAGTTCGGATATGCTGTCAGAGATACAGATGAGGGTAGAATCATCAGCATATTGGATGAGGGAAAAATGTTTACAAGATGTGTGGAGGTCATTAGTAAAGATGTTAAAGAGGAGGGGTCCCAAAATGGAGCCCTGGGGAACTCCTGTTGGAACAGGTATAAAAGGAGAAGTGGAAGAGAGCCATCTTACTGATTGTTTCCTGTGAGTTAAGTAGCTAGAGAACCAGGTAAGGGTGGAGGTAGATAGGTTAAGATTAGCAAGCTTGGATAGCAGTAGGGGATGTGAGACTGTAGCAAAGGCTTTTGAGAGGTCAAGGAAGAGACAGGATAGAAGTTTATTTTTGTCCAGGGCATCAGCAATGGTATGGGTAAAGGATAGTAGGGCAGTAGTTGTGCTGTGGTGAGGACGAAAACCATGTTGGGTGGGGGTGAGGAGATTATGTTGGAGCAGGTAGTTGAGTAGTTGGGAGTGGACACATTGTTCAAGAATCTTAGAGAGGGGGGATAGGATGGCTATGGGTCGGTAATTAGAAGGGTCAGTAGAGTTGCCACCTTTGTGCAGAGGAATGGTGAAAAAGGATTTCCAGAGATTGGGGACAGTGGATTCTTGTATAGATCTGTTAATTAATATGGACACTGGGTAGACTATGGTGTCTGTAGATAGGTTGAGGAAGGTTGGTGGTAGATTATCTGTGGAGGAAGAACAGGGTTTGAGTTTATAAAGAAGAGATCTTATATAGGAGGTGGAAACAGGATGTAGAGAGAATGGAGGATTGTCAGGAGGCTGGGTGGGGTAGACAGGGGAGTAGTCTTACAGTTTGATGGGATGAGTGACTGAATAGTATTGATAAATTGATTGTTAAGAAGGGTAGCTGTGTCTAGAGGGTTTGTGTTAGGGAAGGGGCTGGGTGTTGATGGATGGCCTGGGGCCAGGATTCTGTTTATTGTAGTCCAGAATTTCTGAGGGTTTGATTTTTAAGTTGGCCAGAGTTGTAGAAGGACTTTTTATCTGCATTGGCTTGTTTCTTAATAAGTTTTCTGAGGTGCTTATAGTGGTGAAGGTGGGATAATTCTTTGGTTTTGGTCCAGGTTTTCCAGGCTTTATCTCTGTTGAGCATGAGGGACTTACTTTGTTTGAAGAGCCATGGGGCATGATTGGATTTTATTCGAATTCTTCTAGAAGGAGCAAGGGAGTTAAGGGTATTCAGGAAGATGTTATTAAAGCTGCTGACTGCATCATCTAGTGGGATATTTTAGGAAGGACCAGTCAATGGAAGATAGATTTGAGTTGAATTGTGTTAGATTAAAATTGGTGAGTGTACGGCAGTCCCGGTATAGATGAGGTTTGGGGGGTTGGGTGATGAATCTGAGGACAGAGGTGGGGAGGTGATCACTAAGGTGGCCTGGTTGAGTAATAGGGTTGTGGTAATGGTAGGGGCAGTTGGTATGTATCCAGTCTATTATGGAGCTAGAAGATGTATTTCTATGGAGTCGGGTGGGGGACGATATGAGTTGATGGAAGCCATGTAAGTTAATACTATTTTGGGGAGAGTCACTTTTCAGTTTGGAACAGTCTAAGTTGACATTTCCCAAGATGAGGGTTTCATAAGTTATGTTATGGGAAAACCAGGACAGTATGTTTTCAAAAGGGTTTGGATTGTTTCCAGGAGGGATATAGGTGGAAGCAATAGCTATTTTCTTGTGAGGGTTGAGGTGGCAGTTGAGTATTATGACTTCTGCTGGGTGGAAGTTGAGGACTGTTATGGGGAGTGGTGATAGACTGAGGTTGTTAGAATGGAGGATGGCGACTCCACCACCTTTTTTTGGATATCTATTTGAGCGATATATGTTATAGCCTGGTGGGAGAATTTCATTGTCGGAGATATGTGGTTTATGCCAGGTTTCAGATAGTGTGAGGATGTGAGGGGTTGTATGGTTTATCCAGGCATGGAAGTCAGTGATTTCATTGGCTAGGCTTTGAATATTTAGAGAGTATATGGCAAGGTGTTTGGAGGGGGATGAGCCAGTTGTAGTGGGCAGGGAAGGTTGAAAATTGTTTGGTGAAGGAGGGGGGTTTGAGGATGAGGGCTGTGGGTGGCTGGGAGGGGGGAGTTTGAGCCAGGGTTGGGGTGTATATCTCCTGATAACAGTGTGCTAGTAGTGGGTAGTGGAAATAGAGGGAAGTGTGAATGTAGAGTTTGGTTTTAGATTTAGAGTTAGGCAGAATTGTGTGCAATTGAGGTAGTTTGTGTGTACATGTGTCAGGGAGGTTAAATAAGGCAGGAGAAATGAAACAGAAGGAGGATGTTGTGATGTTTGCAGAATTGTAGGTGGTTGTGGAATGTAGTGTTAGGGGTGATGGAAGTGATAAAATGTTTGGGTTGAGAGGAGAAATAGGAATGGGATAGAAATAATAAGATGTTTCATTTTTATATTGGGGAGGAATAATGTGATATAGTTCTTAATTACAGAAATAGTTTAGAGTAAGGAGTGATGTATTGAAAAGGTTGTATCAGGTTACAGAGGGAAGGAAGGTAGAGTGGGTACACAATTATTAGAGCTAAGACAGGACGTTAACAGCTACTGGATGGTTAGGGGGGAAGGGAGGGACAGGATGGTATAAAGGAAATTGTAATGGGGTGGGTGGGAATGGGGTAGGGTAGGGGAGTGAAGACAGCCCGAGCATATTGAGGGCGAACGGAGCAGGGCTAACACCCAGGACCAGAAAGACCAAGAAAACAATCAGTAAAAGAGATATTGCTACTGGCTGGGAAGAGGAGGATGGAGGGATACTGGAAAGCAAAGCATAGAGTTATCAGAGGGAGAGATAAAGGCAGGAAGACTTTAGGGAAACAGGTGAGAGCCCAAAGGTCTGTGGTTAACAGGTAGTGAAAAAGTGCAAAGAGAGAAAGTCTCTAGCAATGGAGTGTAAGAGCCCAGACAGTGAGGCTTTAGATGGAGGCACAGGTAATGCAGAGGGTAGAATGGCAGGTAGGCAAAGGCTATATGAGGGAGTCTAGTTTGGAAATGAGAGAAAGTCAGAGGAATGTGCACAGCAAGGGGGGGATCAAGAACAAGGAGTAAAAGGGTGAGGAGTGAGGAAGAGGAGAAGGCGAGAGAATATAGGGTGGTTGGAGCTGCTAGCGTCTTGTTGTCAGGAACAAATAGGTAATGCAGTTTATTCACATCAGGTTTCTAGCTAGTACTGTTACAGTTAGGCAAAGTAATGGACTTTACAAATAGTTATGCTTTCCTTTGCAATAAGTCATTCTCTGAAACACATACTTAAGTGGTCCTTTTGGAGCTTAAGGACAGCAGCAGGGTCGATGGCCAAATAAAGGGAGGATGTCCACGAGATTAGTGTTTCTTTGTAGTGACTAGGCGAACCATAGAGAGGGTTCTTCTAAGGGTTAAGTGGTCCTTTTGGAGCTTAAGGATAGCAGCAGGGTTGATGGCCAAATAAAGGGAGGATGTCCACGAGATTAGTGTTTCTTTATAGTGGTTAGCGAACCATAG